>NW_026622775.1:17303030-17606060 GCF_023065955.2 Ursus arctos
TGTACATAATTGCCCTCAAATGAATACTCTCATCTACATTTTATAGATGAGGTAACTTAGATAGAGGGAGACGCAGCAACATGCCCAAGGCCAGTTAACCAGTACGTTCAGACTCAGGAAATCCAGCCTCATAGCTTGTATTTTTACCAGTATGCTCTAGACCTCATAATATATTTTATACTTGTATAATATTTATACATTATATATTTTTTAATCTTTATATATTTTATATTGTAAAGATTTATGTATCTTTATCTGTCTACACATACACACCTTTTTTTTTTTTTGGCCTATTTATATAAACATGAGTAAGTCACTAAGATTTCTTGAGAAATCCTCCACCTATGTCATTTCTGCTTATAAACACTGCTCTATTTCCTCATCTTGTCATCATCAGATGTGTTGAGAGCATGGTTTGTCCTTGCTTTTGCTACCTTAGCCCCTATTTTCCACTCCTCAATCCACGAAATGCATCTCCCTCTCCTATTGCTTCATGAAATGGCGCCTGGTCAAGGGCACCAAAGCCATTATCAATAGTCTCTTTTTCAATCTTTATCCTTGCTTTAGCTCTCCATGGCATTTGGTATACGATTGCTTACTTCCTTTTCAATTCTCTAACCATGTGGTTTCTGCGATATTTTTGTGGCCTAGTTTTTACTCTAGAATGAACGTAGGCCAGTGTGTCTCAGGGCCCATTCTGGGCTCTATCTCCTCTGACACACATGAAATCTAATTTTAAATTCTCGATCGTATTTTATTTTCCCTGGATGAACTTAGAGATATTCTACATATAGAAACATTGATGAATCTCTAATATATCCTAAGATGAACTTAGAGATATTCTACATATAGAAACATTGATGAATCTCTAATATATCCTAAGATTAGGATCTAATATATCCTAAGAGATATTCTACATATAGAAACATTGATGAATCTCTAATATATCCTAAGATTCTATATTATACTGTCTGCTGGAAATCTCCCCAGAAGACAACTTAAGTTCAAACTTAATATTCCCCAATTAAACTCATCCTCTCTTTCCTCCCCACATTTCTCCTCCCGTTCCATTCCCATTATCAGATAAGGGAACAACCATCAAGTCTATCAAAAAGCCCACAAGTCATCCACTCCTTCTTTTTAATCCCCATGCCCTCTCTCCAATGAGCCCCGATGTACTGGATTCACTGCCTTCTTAATAGCTCACATCCATCCCACCCTTATCATCTCGACCAGCCCTGTTTTTATCTTTCTGTCTTACTTACTGCAACAGCCCCTTAAATCCATCTGATGGGATTTCCTCTTTGTATTTTCCACCTCCAGCAGAATAAGCTCTAAAAAGCAAAAAGGTATTTTTTTTCCTTCTCATTTAACATCTTTCTGTTGCTCCCCATTACTCAGGATACAGCCTGGGCTTCTAAGCCAGTACTTATTTGATCTGGCCTGTGCTTATCTAGATACTTTATTATCACACAGCTCTCTGTCTACATACCACATTCCGTCCAACTGATTTATTTGCAGTTCCCGCTAATACACAGGCTCTCTCATGCACCTGTTTGCATTTGCTATTAAATTCATCTGACACAGTTGGCTTACTCCCACTCGTCCATCAGAACTCTGCTCAGATTTTATGCCTCACAGGTCTTTCTGTGCGCTCCTCTTAATGATAACAGTGTTAACGCTGTGATATTGCCTCACTCATTGGACCAAACTTTCAGAAGGCATTCACTATGTCTTCTATCTCAGAATATTGAGGCCTTCCATAATGACTGCATTACTGTGGAACTAAATAATATTTTGTCAATGAAATACTAACAAAATTATATGTATTTATTTTAAAGTCGAGTAAACTAAGGCTCAAGGAGTTTACTTTTTTATTCGTATTTTTTTAAGATTTTATTTATTTATTTGAGGGCGAGAGAGCAGGAAAGAGAGAACAAGCTGTTAAGAGGGGCAATGAGAGAGAGAGAAGCAGACTCCCTTCTGAGCAGGGAGCCCTTTGATCCTAGGACTGCGGACCATGACCTGAGCTAGAGGCAGAGGCTTAACCAACTGAGCCACCCAGGCACCCCAGGCTCAGAGAGTTTAAATGATTTGTCCAGTGTCACACTGCTAGTAATTGACAAAGGTGTATCTCTCCATTATTCTTTGATTTACATCATTAGAAGTAACAAAATGATTAAAGTGCCGAAGAGACTCAATATGTATTTGTTGAATGAATGAATGTAAAAGGAAAGGGAAAAAAATCTTATATTCTATAACAAAGATGTTCAAAAGAAGTGAACTTCAAAATAGTGCAGAGGAATGAAGCCAAAATATATCACTTTTGTATTAAAAATGTTCTCAGTAAGTGGTAATATTTGAAACAAATATTTTCAGTTGGTTTCCTAATTCTATAGGGGCCCAAATTATATATGTAACTTTTATTCCATAAATATGATGTGGTTGGTTATATTGAATATTATCAGATTAAAATTAAGGATAGTAATATGTTTCATGTGAAAAAGCAAGTAAACATCACCCAGATTTATTTAGTACTATTTTTAATGCTAAAATAGTTTCTAAATAAGAGTGTCTTTCTAAATTAGTAAAACAACACAAATTACCATACATGGGAGGCAGATTTCAAAGATGGCACCTGCAATCTCCATTTTCCGGTGTTAAACCCTATATAATCCCCTCCCCTTGAGTGTGGGTATTTTCTTAAATATAATAGAATATGGAAAAGGTGATGGATGTCACTCTCATGATTGCACTATGTTATGTAAGACTTTCTTTTAAAGGACTACAGTGAGTTTTCTTTGCTATTGGCTTTGAAGAAAAAGAGCACCACATTGTGAGAGGGTCACCTGCTAGGTAACCGTGGTGGCGTCTTGGAGCTGAGAGCAACCCCAACCTGATAACCGTCAAGAAAACAGGGAACTCATTTCTACAACCACAGGGAATTGAATATGAGCTGGGATAGGCCCTGAGCTTCAGAAAGGATGGTAGCCCAGCCCACACCTTGATTTTGTCATCTTTGTCAGAGGACCCAGTTACAGTATGCCTGAACTCCTGATCCATAACTATGAGGTAATAAATGTGCTGTTTTGAGTTGCTAAATTTGTGGTAATTTGTTATGTATGAGTTTAAAACTAATTGACTACAAGTTTCTCCTCAACATATTTAGTATAACAACATTTGCTACATAACCTTCAAAATTTCAAGAACAAACAAATGTGTTAATGAAAAGCAAAGTTTCAAAGCATTAAGGGAAAAGAAAAGGTCATGATATCTTAATTAAATAATTCAGGTTTCAAAACATGACAGACAAGCTGTTGTGAGAAAAATGTGTGATAAATCAACTGAGAATGAATAGTAACGCCATGCCTCCATTTTAATGATGTAGAAAAGAATGGGAAACACAACCATATTCTGCTCCTACATTTAAATCAATATTTATCCACTACTTTTTGTTTTAAAGTATTCTGTGGCTGTTATTATTTTGCACCCGATGGCAGTTCAATCTCTGTTCTATTTAGGAAAGCAAAACTATTCACAAATACATAAAAATTAAACAAAATAAGTAATAATTTTCAATAAAAATAAAGCAAATTCCAAGAAGTTCTAAGGTTATTTATCAGTAAACACCAGTAAGTTACTTCTCTGAAATAGCTGTGTCTCATAAGCTGGTCTTTCCTAGACTCCTTTCCTTCCTTCACAGGGTCTATAAAATGTGATTTGGTCACTATCAAAAATAACTTCAAATTTCTAAGTATTTTCACCTTACATTTTAAGAATATAGAAGATAAAACTTAAAGAAAATAGATGTTTAAAGAACCAAACATTTGACAGTTTTAATTCCTGGTCTCTAAAACTAATGTGGGGAAAAAATACAAACGACCTATGCATGTCTTAGATTGTTACATGCAGTTTAAAAATTCAGCAAATGAAAGAAACTTCATTTGGAAATTTGATACCTAGCATCTGCCAGGGTTTTTTACAACCTGGACAGGAGATCCAGACATTGTTATTAGGCTTTGGACTTTGAGTATTCTATTTATATTAAAAAATGGGGAGAATGTAAATGCTTAAAATTTGCTATTTTAAAATACATGAAACTCAGTTATTGACTTTCATGGCTGCTTAGCTACCTCTCACTTGTAATTTAAAATATTTAAAATAAGAATCTAAGAAATAAATGATAACTCTAAAAAATTCCCTTCCAACTGTGTGAAAAACACAATAGTTTCATGTTACGGTAACATGTCCTATTTTGCTAAGTCTTAGCATAGACTCTCCTATTTTCAAATTCTTAAATGTTCTGAGTTTTAATGGCATTATCATTGTGTGTTTGTGATGGGATGATTAGCGTTAGGTAGCTCATAGAAATTGTTATTCGTTTCTTGCTTCATGATGTTCTGGGTACAATATGTACCAACAATTTTTTCTCTATTTTCCTTCCTGCAGCTGATCTGATATTAAAGTGCTGGCCTTAATAAGTTTCCACTTCAGTCTAAAATAGATAATTTAAGAAATCCAGAAAGGAGAGGCTGCCAAAGCTTACTGTTGCCTAAACTGAGATTGCTATTTTACTTCTTCCATTGTGAGAAAACCCAGACTTCCAGAACCTGCCCCACCTCTTCCTCAGAGTAAATCGCTCTGTCTACGATCCAGTAACTTCACTAAGGAAGTGCTCTGTGTTAAAGGCTATCATCCAATTTCACTTCTTGTTTTATTGTTTGTTCTTTGTTTAAATTTTATTTCTTTTACATCTGGATGGTGCAGCTTTCATGTGGTATTAAAACTATGTGTCCAAAAATGTGTCCCAGATGAACATCCTGTTTGCCTTTTGATTTAAATTTCTGTTTAGTAAACCTTTGTGGTTTGGATATAGTGAGGAGTATTTTCAGCAGAACTCCCTAACCACTTCCTCAAAAGTAATAACTCCCTATCCGTCCCTCCCTTTCTCACCTCTCCTTTGCTAAATTAATATTGTCTATCAGACACAGTCTTAGGGATATTTGAGAACATTACCTTGTTTCTCACAATGATACAATCTATGTCTTCAGCAAGCTGGTGTAGAATCTCTTTCCACAAAAAGGCTGTTTTGCATGCCATGCCATTAGCAAAAATGAAAATGTTTCCATCCGGCCTTGGTAGAAAAATAACCAATTTTTGAATTATGAGATACTTGCTTTGGAGAAACATAAATAACTCCATTTTCAAAAATAGTTTAGCAACTGTATTTTTTTGGTCAAAACCAGGAAAAAAATATGGTTGAAGTATTTTAAGGTCTTTCCTTCAAATTGGCCATAGAAATCCTATCACTGATGAATAGATTTACTTGACATATTACATAAAATCATTTTTTAAAATAACTATTGTTTAAGCCAATTTTTTTGAAGCAAAGAAATTTGGTTGTTCTTGGCATTTCTTAATTTGCTTACTTGGGGGTATGTTCTCCCCAAATCCACACATATAATTTCCATTGCCTTTAAAAGGGGTTATGAACACACATCTAAAGGAGAATTGACCACTTGGTTTTTGATGTTCTAAAGCCAACTAAAGCATGAACCTCTTGCTTCCTTTCTGATCCCAGCCCTTTTCAATGAGAACAATGCTTATGCAAGATTTCCTAGGGGGATTTTGTGGCTTGAGGTTTTAATAATCTAGGCTAAAATTCAAATAGGAACCACAGCTGCTTGGATAAGACTCTTAGACCTCTTTATTTGAACTGCACTGAACTTACCAGAATTTTAAAATATTCTGAGCAATATTTGATATTTAAGAGCGACATGTGCTGGCTTATTCTAGATATAAGAATATCTATATACTTCCAAACCGTATGGACATAAAATAAAATGACATGTATTTGCCTTAACCATTTGCAAATACACTTAAAAACAGATTTGACTTCTTTAAAAAGTAATGAACATTGTTGTTCTGATTCAATAAGGGAAACTTATGGAAAATACTTTATATTTTGTATCTCTTTGTTGGAATTCTCACTTTGTTCATGCATTGCTCTTCTGACCCCAGCATCTTTATTATCTTTATGATTAGTTTGAACTCTCTGTCAGGTTAATCACTGTATCCATTTCATTAAGATCTATTTTGGGAGATTTATCTTATTCTTTTGTTTGGAACGTATTCCTCTGTTTCTTCATTTGCTTTGACTCCGTGATTGGGTTTCTCCACATTAGACAAAACAGCCCCCCCTCCCAGTTTTAACAGTGGGCTCACACAGGAGATGCATCTCATCAGTCAGCCCAGCCTGAGCTCCTAGTTGTTTCTCTAACTTGTATTGATTGTCCAAGGTTTCTTCTTTATTCTTAGTGCCTTCTGGTAGTTGCAGGAATACCAATACCCAGCAGTATCCTATTGCAGTCAGCACCTAGATGCAGGCTGATTAGAAGCTGGACCCTGAGTCAGCAACTGGGAAAGTATGTAGTTAAATAACTTCCAGGAGGAAACGGGGAGATGCGCGGTTTTATCTGCCTTCTCCATGCTGGCTCTGGGTATATAGCTGTGGAAGGATGTGCTCCGTGCTCATTAAGAACTGTCTCTTTGTGAACTATGAAGAAAAAAAACAGATAAACCAAAAAACAGACTTTTAACTATGGAGAACAAACTGATGGTTACCAGAGGGGAGGTGGTGGGGTGGAATGGGTGAAATAGATGAAGGGAATTGACAGTATACTTTTCACAATGAGCACTGAGTAATGTGTAGAATTGTTGAATCACCATATGGCACATCTGAAACTACTATAACACTCTATGCTAATTATACTAGATTAAATTGTTAAAAAAATTTAAAAAGAACTATTTCTTTGTTTCCTATAGGATTTGGGAATGTAAGCACTTTTGGCTATCAGAGCCAGGTAATCTGGGTACCTGTTCCTCATGTGGCTACTGCAAAAGCTGGGGGCCAAATTTGTGTAGCAGCTCTTCCAGGGAGGTGCTGGGGTTGGAAGGAGAAGGCAGGAGTGTTGTCCTGGGCTTCCCTGGTCTCTGAGGCAAATGCAGCCGTCCCGTAGTGCCTGCTAAACCGCTAAATTGGCAACTCAGCCGAGGCATCTGCTTTTAAAGTATGCAGATAAATGTTAGGAATCGCTTCTTTTTCCTCTTCTTCCCTTTCCCCTTTCTCCACCTCCTCTTCCTCCTCCTCCTGCTTCTTCTTCTTCTTCTTCTTCTTCTTCTTCTTCTTCTTCTTCTTCAGTTGAAGTACAGTTGGCATACGATATCCTATTAGTTTCAGGTGTACCTCACAGTGAACCAATATTTTTATGCATTATACAATGATCTTCATGATAAGTATATTAGCATCTATCACCATACAAAGTTATTATAATATTACTGACTATATTCTTTATGCCATACATTATATTCCCATGACTTATAGTAAAGGGGATTAAAAGGTACAGACTTCCAGTCATACAAAAGAAGCACTCCTTGGTTTAATATATTTTTGTGGGTTAAGTGGTCACAATCCCCATTGGATTTCAGAGCTAGGGGTTTGGGGAGGCCTTCCCTTCAGTGGGAGTCTTAAAAATTGGGGCACTAGATGTAGGTGTCCAAACTTATTGACCCTCAGGGAGAAGCTGGGAGGTGGGGATCCCCTGCCATTTGTATGGCTCTTTGCTAGTGATGGGATTTATGGTGACAGTGTGTCTAGCTTCTCCTACCTGTTTCAATGTGGGTGTCTTCTCATTTGTCTGATGCATAGGAGTCACTCAGCTGGTTTCAGAACCTCTCTCAGAGAGCATTGCTCCATGTGTAGCTGTCCATCCAGTGTATCTGTGGGAGGTGGGGAACTCAGGAAGCTTTTGTGTCATCATTTTTATTTCATCCATCATTGTACTTTCCTCTGCTTTTGTTCTGCACAGGTGGGAAAAAAGTTTCAGTCACCTGAAGATACTTTAAAAATTAGATTTTTGGGGCCATTGATGTAGAATCTGTCTATTTTCTGGAATAATAAGCTATGTCTTCATGATATTACCCTTCAGCGATACTTTTTAAAAAATAATTTTTGTATACTTCTAAAATAGGATTGTGTTTAAAATCAAGCACTATTGAAAGGTCTGTCCATAAAGTTCCTGAAGCCTGAAATATGTTAAATAACAGCCATTAGACATATAAAAATGAGGTCCCAACAGTGATAGAAAAGACAGAAATTTCAGACTCTATCACAGGGTTATTTGTTATTTAAATATTTAACATTTATGTTAAATGAGCACATATTAAAGGATTTGCAAGGACAGAATAGAATGAAGCAGAACATCTGTAAATGATCCAGCACTAAATTTAGGCATAGAACCTATTCCAGGGAAAGGGAACTTTTCCAGCTAGAAGACCTGAGGTAGCTTTGAGACTTGCCTGGAAGGATACCTGACTGGAAGACCTCCGCTCTTGCCGGGTATCAGTGGTGGGTCCTTGCGTGCGATCACATTTGGTGGCTCTCATCTAATTCTGTTGTTTCCAAAGTTCTCTACAGAATCCTATGAATTTATACGTCTATCTCATGGACTTCCAGAAAGAGAGAGGTGCTTCCTGTTGAGAACAAGCAGACTCTGAACACTTCCTTCTACTTCTGGCAGAGCTATTCAATATACATCTATTTTATATTAACATTCTAGTTAAGATTTAGTTTAAACCCATTTGATAAAAAGGGGGGGGGAATTAATCCCCTGCACTGTATAGAAAATAAAGAGTCTGGGTATATTAAACTTCTGTGACCTCTAACTCACTGAATGTGTGGTCAAAGGATTGTCTATGCTGCACGTGCCAAGGCAAAGCCCATGATGCTGAGATAAGTATCTTCCAACATTTCAGGATTGGGTATTGACACTAAACTGATGGCAAGTAGATGCTAAAGGAAAATTCAGTTGATAACAGGTACAAATGATAAGTGGCTTCTCGAAAAGAAATTAGCTGAAATATTAGAAGATTTATGATCCTGGTCTACAGGTAAAATCAAAGCATACCTTTTGTGAATTTGGTCATATATAGGCTCTCTGCTTCCTTCTCTCTGCTGGTTTACTAGGCTTACTCACCATTCAAAGCCTAGGTAGGACATTTACTGAGAATTCAGTATAACACTTTTTATAAAAGAATATGAAATCAGTTGTTTCATAATCTGGGCAGAATTCCTGGAGAATTCCCCCGGCAGAAGTCTCTATTCCCCTGGAAATGTGCTTCTTAGAATGACAGGAATTGATGACATTCTTCTCACCATTCTCCAGTTTGCGGATCCAGAGACAGATGAAGAACAGCACTTTCTAGAGACTGATCATCTCTGAGGGATAGTTTTGAGAACTGTAAAAACTCTCAGCAAGAACATTCCATTCGAACTCCTTCATTAAGAGACTTGCACAAATTTTAACAAGGCTTCTAGCAACCTAGAGCCCAGCTCCTAGGAAAGCTCAGCCTCCTTGAGTTCCTGTCTAACTCCTGAGAAAGGTATGAAAAACACCGTGAGGAAACTGAAACTTAGCACTGGGGGGATATGGTTCTCAGGAACTTGCTAGCAGAACCAGGGTATTTGTTAGGAAGTAGTGGGGGGGGGAGCCATATGTGATCAGAATCCAAGGAATGTGCAACTTGATTCAGAGGCTAGAGGCATAGAATTTTGAACAACAAAGAAAGGAGGCCCAGTGGAAGGTGAGGTAATAACCAAGAATAAGTCATCCTCCATTTCTAAAAGGACAAATTACTTTGAGAATTGTTCAGACAGTTCAGCTGTGTTTTGCCCACTTGATAAGAGTTCAAAACCCCAGAGGGATAGGAGACCTTAATTTCTAAGTAGCTCTGAAAGCATTAACCTTGGAAATCCTCTGTGAGGTAAGCTAGAAGAATCAAATTACAGAATCCACCATTCAGTCAACATAAGGAGCAACATTATTGCATGAAAATCTCTGAAAAACAATTGTGGATAAAACTTAAAAAATTATAATAAAAATAGGATGTCAAGTATACTTTAATGAAAAAAAGAAAAAAGAAGAGGATTATTAAATATCTAAATCAGCAATATCTGTTGAGACAAACAAAAAGAAAATGTCTGTCAGATATAGGGTCCAATGTCCAATAGATTAGAACTTGTGAACTTTCGCTCGATTATTAAGCAAATATAATTGATACTTTTGAAAAGTTTGTTCTAGAAAATATTGTACTTCTTTTAATAAATTGTTTCAGCATGAATTATGGAAAATGTAATGGTAAACACTGGGCACATGAAGCGTGAATAGTATTTCTTTGATGCATAAATACTGCCAATGGGATTTCACTGCATTGGTACTGAACACATGTAATTTTACAGTTAGTACAATGGTTTAGAAAAGGAGGATGAGATGCAGCCACAAATTTTGTAGCAAAAGCTACAGAGAAATAAAATTTGTGGCTAAATTTCAGAATAATTTAATAAGACTATCTATATAAGTAGATGAAATAATAGGATGACCAGATACCTAAAGTAAGTAAAAGATTATTTCATTTATATATATATATATTATTAAAAGTATATTATTATATATTCCATCTTAATATATCTTATATATAAATATATAAGATATATTTTTATATAATTTACACATACGTATGTATATTTGTGAGTGTGTGTGTGCTTGTGTATGGTAATTACAATTGAATGTTGCAAAATGGAAAAGAATTAGTCTTACTTTGTCAAACCTATGATCTAAAAAGGGTACTAAGTACAAATAAACATTTTGAGCCCAAATGAAGAAAACAGTTTTCAACCAGGACCCCAAAATTTACAAGAATGCTCAAGACAGAGGGTGGAGTTGAACAACATTGTAATTTGGGGAAATCCAAGGTTGAGTCATTAATGATCTCAGTTGTATTTTCCTCAATTTCCTTGCAGCTTTCAATATTTTTTCTTTCCTGAAACTCTCCTTTTTCTTGTTTATTATGTGACAGTGTGTTTGTGTGGTTGTCTTTTTCTTTAAAATCATTAAGCCCCGTTGTTTTGCCGACTCTCCTTTTTTCCCATTCCTCAAAATTGGCTGTTCCCTGAGGTTCTAGTTTCAGTTCACTTCCTCCAGTAGAGGCTTTCTTTTGAGAATTTTATTAAAATTAATAATTATTAAATTAACTTATATTAACTAAAATTAATAATTTAATTAAATTCATTCAAAGCTCTGGCACTGTCCCTAGCACCGGTTTCACTGATTGGATCGTAGCTGTGTTCTCTCTCTGGTATTTCTTCTATTAGTGTTATGATCACAACAGCTGCCGCCCCTATCCACTATCAACCTGTTTCAGCACGTGTGGAAGTGAGCAGGTGTAATATCTACTTCATAGGATTGGCTTGAAAATTAAAAGACTTAATGCATAAGAAGTGACATACAAGTTTGCAGAGAATAGACCAGGTTTCCAAAGAATTTATTCCCTTTTTACATTTATTCCTTTTTTTAACCTATAACATGAAGATGATTCTTAGGTTTCTCCCCATTTTAAATTTTTCATTCTTTCTTTCTTTCTTTCTTTCTTTCTTTCTTTCTTCTTTCTTTCTTTCTTTCTTTCTTTCTTTCTTTCTTTCTTTCTTTCATAAAGGTCTAAGTTGTTGTTGCACCTATGTCTAATTTAAGTCTATTTTTAAAAAACTAAAACTTTCTCATTGGTAGTCATATGATAAAATTATTTCTATTTCCATATGTTAAAAAATTCCACAATAGAAAGGGAAATAACAAACAAACATAAGAATGCATTATCTTTCCACTTACATCAGTACCTTCTCTTGACTTCTCTTTTTCTTTTGGGAGTCCTATCATCTTTTGTACTGGCAAGGATTGATAGCTCAGATTCATATTTTTTTTAAAGATTTTATTTATTCGTTCGACAGAGAGAGAGACAGCCAGTGAGGGAGGGAACACAAGTAGGGAGAGTGGGAGAGGAAGAAGCAGGCTCCCAGGAGCCTGACATGGGGCTCGATCCCAGAACACCAGGATCACGCCCTGAGCCGAAGGCAGACGCTTAATGACTGAGCCACCCAGGCACCCCCAGATTCATATTTTTTAAATGACATTAATTTTTCTGGTTATAAAACAATATACATTTCAAGACTTTCAATGATGAATTCTTGTGGCTACCAACCTATTTGGTCAAGGCATGACATTGAGCGGGTGAGCATTGTTTTCAACTACCACATACCTGAAGATTCTAACACCTACCTGCATCAGGTGGCCTGAGCAGGCCGGTTTGGCATCAAGGGCTTGGCCATCACATTTGTGTAAGAGGGAAATGATACCAAGATCATCAGTGATATGCAGGATCGCTTTGAGCTGCACAGATATGGTAGAGGACTCACCCATCCATTCTGGAATGTGACACTGTTCAGGAGATTATGTAGGCATGGGGGTGAAGGACAAACTACTGCCACCTTCCTCTGGCAACCCCCAATTCCTATTCCACGGCTTCCTCCTTTTGCATCACCATCACGCCTACACCCCCATTTCCTGATTTGTCAGAATTTTTTAAACAGCATCAAAATGAAATGTGCATGCAAACCCCCTAAAACCAATATACATTTCATTATAGAACATAAAATTTATAAAATATGACTGATGAAAAAGTCTATAAAAAATTCCCAAAATTTCATTAGCTGAGATATTTTCATGTGTATCCTATAGATGCATGTGGTCTATCTCTACACTGAATATATTGTTTTATAAATGCCTTTGTTTCATTTAAAACATATAGAAATATCACCTACATCATTATTTTTTAACATATCATTAAATGGGCTTCTAAAATTGTTTGTATAATTAATTATAATTCCATATTAACTTTTCCTATATTACAATGAACTATCTTATTACAGTTTATTAGTGTCTTTCTGACCTTTATAAATCTTTCCCTACCATATCCTAGTTTATTTCTTTTACAGGTTTTTGCACACCTATGTTTTTTTTGCTATTTCCACTACTATCTTCTAATTCATCCCTTTTATTTTTGGTGTCAGACTACTAAAATAGAGCAGTGAAATTGAGCTCATTTATTAAGAACCTACTCTACACCAGGTATTATGTAAAGAAAAAAGAAAAAGAAAAGAATCTTGATGTACTGGTAAAAAGGACAAAAATGGAACTTTTAATGCAGTGTGATATATGCACTAAGAAGGTCTTTCACAAAGCAGTTATTATGGGAAAATGAATAGGAATTCTATTCAGAAAAATCATTTTATAAATTATGTATTTCATAAGACCTATATAAAATTATAAGAATTGTGGTTTGCTATCAGTTGACTTATTTTTGAACCACCATAATTAGATATTAAATATTATTATTAAAATTATTAAATGTTAAATATCTTAATAAATTAAATTTGAATAATTATTTTTAATATTAATGAAGCACATCTAGTCATAAAGGGAAGTGTTCTGGACTTTATTTTTAAGTAGAGGGAGAATTTAGTCTGCACATAATGGACACAACTTAGGCTGAGATGAAATGGGCCTGGGGAAGATGGAAGACTTGGGCAGAATACCAAATATGAGCCAACTGGTTTCTCTGAAATTCAAATTTAACTGCATGCTCTGTATTTTTATTTGCTACCTCTGACAACCTTAGGTCTGACAAGTCCCTGAAAGTGAAAAATCTGCCCTGAGACCTGCAGGATGAGAATGACAATGGGAAAGGCGAGAGGAGTGCCGGGAACATCAAGTGAAAAGACCTCACTGCAGAAAGGAGCTTGGCTTGCTCCAGAGAGAAGAGGTGGGTGGACTTGGAAGCAGCATGAACAAGACCATGCTGGAGAAACTAAGAAATTCACTAAGACCACAGGCGAGGGGGCATAACAAAGAAGGAGGGGTAGTTTTTTTTGTCAAATACATGGGGCGTGTTGAAGAAAATGTTGTGGAAATTAATATATTTCAAATGGGTAAAATAACCAGAATCATATTCCAGAAAGATCACCCTGGCAGCCATGCTTAAGATAGATTGGAAGTAATTAATAAAAAGAGCCGTTAGTTCCAATTCACTCCAGAAGGCAATGATAACAATCTGGATTAACAGAAGGAAATACATCTCTGAAGGCAGTAGGTTTCACATTTTTATTTGCCATCTGTCATTAGAAATACGCTTTAAAACAATACACTATGTATGTATACACACATGCACCGATACAGCCATAAAGCATATTACAAAATAATACTGTACTTATTCTTACTACATGAAATACTCTAACATTTTCTGTTCTAGTCTAGTTTATTTCTTCTCATTAAAGTCATTGGTAATGATCTAAATGGCTTTCATGCTTACCAATGGGTTGTAACAAAGGATTGAAAAATATTGTCTAAAGACCAGTTTAGAGTAATATTAACAAGTTAGCAGTTTAAGAAGGTAAAGGCCCTCCTTCACCCACAGAGATACCGAGTTAACAGCAAAATACAGGTCAGAATTTTATTTAATACCAATGAAAATGAAAGGACAATAGACAACAGCATGAAACTATATGGAAATTTAAGGTTCTCCGATAAAGGTAAATATATGGACAAATACAGTAACCTGTACCATTACAATTATGGGCACAGAATTTAAATAATAAAAACATTTTAAAAACCCTATGTTAATAGGTATATAATATATAAAGTTGGAATGTGCGGCATCATTAACATAGAGTGGAGGGTGGAGCTGTAAAGGAGTAGTTTTTGTATGAGATTAAAACTATTTGTTATCAGTTTAAAATAGAATACTATAATTTAAGAAGTTTCATATAATAACCACAATGATAATGAAAAAGAAAACAGCTACAGAATATACACATAAGGAAATGGGAAGGGAATCAATGTTTATCACTATAAAAACAAAACACAAAGAAAGGCAGTAGGAGTGGAAAAGAGGGACAAAAAAGCAAAACATACAGAAAAAAAATGAACACAATGGCATTAGTCCTTCCCTATCATTAATTATTTGAAATGCAAAGGGATTAAACTCCCCAGTCAAAAGACATAGGTTGGTTGAATGGATTGAAAAAAAATAGGATCCAACTATCCATAAGAGACACTTTACATCCATGGACCCATAGGCTGAAAGTAAAAAAGGGGAAGAGGTGTTCTATGCAAATGATAACTGAAAGAGAGCATCAGTAGCTATGCTAAGCTCAGGCAAAATAGACTGTAAATCAAAACCTATCATAAGAAACAAAGGACATTATGTAATAAAAAGACCAATTCACCAAGAAGATAAAACAATCATAAATATTTATGCACCAACCTTCACTGTACACTTAAAAATAGTTATGATGGTACATTTTATGTTACGTGTTTTTTATCACAATAATAAAAAGAACCAAGTCATTTCCTGTATTTTCTCATACCAATTTCTCATGTGTGACAGTCATCACATCCTCTTTTCTACAATAATGAGCTTGGTAATTTGCTAATCTCCTAAATATTTAAGATAGACAAAAGAAGACAGCAGTATTAACATAGCATCTGTGATGTACAGGACATTCAGTCAATACTACCATTTACTGATGTTGAGACACATTGTCTAATTTGCTTCTCAAAACAGTCCTATGAAGTATTTTAATTACTTTTTTGTAAACAAGAAAACAAAGGTCCAGAAAGATAAGTAACCTGTGGAAGATCTCATAGTCTTTAATTTTTGAAGCCAGGATTACAGCTCATGCTTCTCAAAAATCCAGATTTAAAAATCCATATAAAAACCATATTCTTTCTACTATACTGTATTTTAGGGGCCAACACTTATCTGCCTCCAAATTTGGTATCAAGGAGGCTTTAATGAGGATAGGGAAGGACATATTATATCTTCATAATAATTTCCAAATCTGTGATAAACCTGAAGTCCCAGATATTAAACCTAGGGGAAAATACCTTTAACAGAGGATATTTGACTACTACCATTATTAGAAAATTAATTTTTTAAGGTGTTTATTATTTTTTAGACTAAATTCTCATTGTTTTAGATATGCTATTTTATTTCCTGTGGGATTTCAGGCCTGCCTGAAGGTCTGAATGGATGACTGAGGGAAGACGGAAAATAATGGATTGTTATCAGTTGGGTTCGTTCTGGTTAGTTCTCATAAACCCCTTTCTACCTTCCATCTAGTTGGTCTGTGACTCCCATTCCTTCAGCCCTTCCAAAGATACTGTAAACATCCAATTTCCTGTATTCAGTCCTTTGCTTTTTGAAATGCCTATAATACTTCCTCTTTCACACAACTGGGTTTGACTGATAAGTAAAAAAAAAAGAGTAAAACTCATAATTTATCAGTTGAAAGTAAATCAATATGAAACCAAATCACTAACTCCAACCTTTAGTAAATACCAAGCTTTGACCTGTGCTAAATACATCTTTATAACTTTAATCTGTTTACCCTAAGTTTTCTCAGCCTAAGTAGACTTGTTCATTAGATTTATAAGTTCTAGGTACTAGATATCCAAGAGCAAAGGAATTTCTTGAAATACAGAATAATTGAGTACCATCTTCAGAAACTAAGTTTTGAGAAATGGAAGGAGTAGAAGATCATTTATGCAAATAGGTTATTAACTTTCTCAATCCAAAATTTTCAATTTGTAGTATTTGTAAATAAATTTCACTGATGATAAACATAAATTTAAAAATACTTTTTGTACAAAATTCAAGTCTCATTTTACTTGGAATATTTTAACTACTGCATATCAAGAGACCCATGATAACAATATAAATTTTCTATAAAGATAAATAGATTGATGGATGGAGACTAAAACACTAAAACTTCTGAAAAAAAATGAAGAGTGAACTAGCTGTGACTGAACATCACAAGTTAACATAGTGCCCGCCCTGAATACATGTAGCTACTATTATTCTTTAAAAAGTAACAAAGCGCCAATAGTAACCTCTCCCCACAAGGAAGCACCACATCAAGAGAGTAATGTGGAGGTTTCGCTGTGGAAAAAAATTAAATATTACATTACTTTATAAGTTACTAATCTCAATTAATACATATTTATCAATATACATCAATACATATCTATCTATATTTTGTCAGCATCTCCCCTTATGTTTTTATACAAGTTTGTGAACAGAAAAATAATCTCTACTAAAAGTAAATGTGCATGTGATTTTTAGAAGAACAGATATTTATATGTTCCACATATTGAATCAATTTTCCAACTTCAAATTTTTAAAGTGCTTTTGGATAGAATACATCCTAAGCATGCCCTTTTAGTCCAGTTTCTTGCTGGAGCTCTACTAATGGATCTCACACATGCAAACAACTCACCTTCTTGAAAGTAGCCTGCTTTAAGATCGAAAAAATGACCAGGAGTGGTCAAAATACAACCTGGTAAATGACTCAATTATTATCTAATTAAATTTCAGTCTTTCAAAGTCAAGTAATAGAAAATGGTTGAGGAACCAAGGAAGGTAGCTGAGATTTTACAGTTTGTTCAGCTTCAAATTTTCTATTGAGTGGAAAATAGAGACTACATACTTTTATTGCTTTAAAAAAGATTTAGGGGCACCTGGCTCAGTCGGTTAAGGGTCCAACTCTTGGTCTCAGGGTAGTGAATTCAAGCTCTGCGTTGGGCTCCATGCTGGGAGTGGAACCTACTTAAAAAAGAAAGATTTAAAAATGACATTTAATGACATTCTTTAGGACAATCTGTAAGTGCACAGAATGCATTGGAAAATAAACTTTAATTGCTTTTGTTGCACACATCCTTTTTGCAATTAAGTATGAATTCCAACTTCTAAAACCCAGATGGGCCGCACATGACAAGTATGGGTAACCTCAGCCAATGAAACAAAATATTTGTTTCTACCCCATTTAATGTGTTACTTCCTCCAAGGAACAATAGAAAACCAAGAGTTTCTTTTAAAAGAAATAAAATACAGAAAAAAAATTATGATTGTGTTCATCAGTATTATAACATCATCATATTTAAAAGGCATTCCGGAACTGGATAGATTTAAATGTTCTAACTGAAAGTTATTGTCAAGTCTTAACGTACCATTCAGATTCCAGGAACACATGAATAAATATATCTCACAGAAAACTCTTAAGCTTATTTAACTTTATTTTTGTCACTTTGCTTCCAAGATATAACAAGAGCTGCTAAATGTATAACTGATGTGGAAGAGGTGAATTCAGATGCCAGCAGGAATACAGAGGATAAGTAATGAAATCGGAGAATATATTAGCTTAAAAGTAATTTAAAAAAATACAAGCAAAAAGAAGATATGTGACCAAATTCATTTGATGTTATGGTGTTGCTTTAATGCCATAATGGAGTCACCTCTCTGAACTTTTTTTGTTTGTTTGTTTGCATAAATGGCATTTTATTATGGACAACAATCTAATTTACAAACCTTTGTACATTTTACGGCAAACATTCAAGCACCATAAACATAAAAATTTCAACATGCAAAATTCAAATTTACAGCAAGAAAATAAACTCAAAAACTTATTTTTAGTCGATGTGGTTATTGCTACACTATCTCTGTCATTTCTGATCCAGAGTCCAAAAACGTAGGCAAGCCCTAACGATGTAGCAGAAGCATTTTTGGCACACTGGAATCCATAATCTAGTTTGTGCAGAAATGTTTCCACAAGATTCATAGAGTACTCTTTGGAAGAAAGAGGCGAGGACTGGTTATTTGGTCACCCTTAGGAAATACAAGCTTTTTAAGAGTCCAGAAATAGCCACAATGCAAGCAGAGTATAATGAGACACAGCTCTGGCTGGGAAAAAAATGTGCCTTTCATCAGAAAAGGATCTCAAATTCCTGGGAGATATCCAACTTCCATCTTCTAAGCGTGTGTCATTTCCAGCAATCACATTTTTGATTTCCAACAGTTCTTTGTTGATCTCTTTAATGTTTTCTATTCAACTCACCTGTTGTGTATCATAGATGAAATAGCTTTCCTTATATAGCTGATGATATTAATCATAAATTTTTTAAAGTATTTTTTCTACCTTAACTTTCTCTTTTTTCCTTCTGTCCACTTGTTTATTTTTGTCTCTCTTTTATGTTGCAGGCTTTTCTTAAATGATATTTTGTTATTCATTAATATTAAAGAGGGAGCTCTAGAAAAAGATTGGACCTTATGTATTTGTGTGGACCTGTAAATGGGGCTCTTTTTTTAAAACAGGATGATCAGACAGTAAACTGACTTTTTCTTGGGAGATATTTAAAGATTTTATTAATAAATTAATTTATTTATAGCTAGAGTGTGAGCAGGGGGAAGGGCAGAGGGAGAGGGAGAAATAGAATCTCAAGCAGACTCCCCACTGAGTTCAGAGCCTGACACCGACCTTGATCCCAGGACCCTGAGATCAGGACCTGAGCCAAAATCAAGAGTTGAACGCTCAACTGACTGAGCCACCCAGGCAACCCTCTTGGGAAAATTTTTTTTTTAATATTTATTTATTTATTTGCGAGAGAGAGAGAGAGAGAGAGAGAGAGAGAGAATGATTGGTGGAAGGAACAGAGGCAGAGGGAGAAGCAGACTTCCTGCTGAGCAAGGAGCCGAAACGGGACTCAATCCCAGGACCCTGAGATCATGACCCGAGCCTAAAGCAGATGATTAACAGACTGAGCCACCCAGGCGCTCTCCTGGGAGATTTCTAAATTTCAAAATCTAGACATCATTTTTCTGAAACCCTGATATCGCTCCAGAGAAGGATCAGCGCTGCTTCTGCCTGGAGTGATTTTCCTCAGCAGTTCACATCTGAGAGAAGGGTTGAGGAAGATGGATGGTGGTCCTGGTGTTAAAGTCTTTCTCATAATTTCCCTTTTGTCATTATGGTACAACAGCACCACTTTTCTCTATGCCTGCTGCCCCTAAGTTTGGAAACTTCTGGCTCAGTTTTTCCATATAATAGTCCCATGATCTCTTCAGGTCATGACCAGAGGTGAGATGAAATGTGTGTGTGTGTTGCCTTGGCGAAGTTGTTGCTAAGACAGGATGGTCATGTAGCTTTATACATTGGGAAATGTGATGGATGTGCATGTGGGAAGGGTGGCAGTTGTTCCAGACAGATTTTTTAAAGTAGTCTCCATTTTCAAGTTTGCACCTTATCTTGTGTTCATTGACAATTTATTCATTCTAAGCCCAGAATTCTTTAGGATAAAATAATCTTTCTTTTTGATATTCCTCTCTGCAAGCACTTAGTTTGTAACGTCTCCTCTAAGATAATTCCCCTTCCCCGTGCTTTCCAGCTTTCAAGAAAATACTTAAGGAGTTGATACTGGTGGTCTATGTTTGACCCCACTCCCATTGCCTCCTGTTTCTCTCTCCTTTTCCATTCTCTTTTCTTCATTCTTTCCTCTTTCCCTTAACCCCTCCTTTTCACTCTCTTTCTCTGTCTCTGCAAATTTAGTAGCATTTGAGAAGGGAAAAGTGATAAATGCACGTGGCTGCTTTGATGTTTAACCAAACAGCATGATGTTTAATCCTCAGACTGAAGATCCCAATATACTCCCTGCTCTGTGCAAAAGAATTGGCTCCAGACTAGGCAGTCTTGAGGCTGGAGGTTAAAGGCCTGAATGACTACAGCTGAGCAGCCTGAGTGCAGTAGGGGCTGACATTTCCACTCAATTGCTTGATTAAATACTGCCCTTTTATTAAAAAAAAAGTCATAATTTTTTCTGTTTGTTTGAGTCATACCATCGATGTAACTGTGGGTTTTCTATTTCTTTGGCAGTACATTTTCTGGTCTCTATGAATTAGTTGATTTCAGCTTCTATTTTAAATCTATTGGTATTTATCATGTTAAAGAAACATAGAGGTAGACATATCCTTCCTGCAAATCCCTTCCAGGCTTTTCTCTGTAGACTTATCCGGCTTTGTCCTACTGCTTCAAGTACAAATACCTCTACATTTCTTCTGTGTGCTTTTCAAGGTTTTCTATTTTGCAACCCCAAACAATCAACATCATTTTCTTGTCAGTCTCTAGGCCTCTTGGTCTGGCTGGTGAATCTTGAGTATGTTCAACAACACTGAAGTTCTTCTATCCATTACACCATGGAATTGTGACCCATCTCCACCAGAACTCGTGTTCCCAGATTCAACTGGTGCCTCTACCAGGCACCACACACATTACTACCTTTGCCTTACTTGAAACATTCACTTTACTACTGTCCATCTTCTAAGACGTTATCTCAACCTCAATTTTCAACTGGATTTCCTACTTTCCTAAAAAACTTAAGCACTTCCTGGTTTTTGTCTTATTCAGTTCATTGTTTCTTCCAAGATCATTTTGTCCCCCAGAGAGAGACTTAAAAAAAACCTCTAAGAACAGGAGCCATATTTAATTTCACTCTAAACCTTACAGTACAAATCTTTTCTCCGAGCCCATATCAGTTGATTGGCCAATCTCAAAAGGTTGTCTTTCTCAGTCGATTACTTTTCAGTGAGTGATTTTATAGGTCAGTTTTATTTCCTGATGATCCATTTTATAAACTAGATTCTGAGAATTGGGACGTTTGAAAGTCTTCTTTAGTTGGACCAGCTGAAAGAAAGAGGATAGTTTTATTCTCTGCTTATGGTGTATTACAGTGGTACATTTTGTAGTATAAAAACCAGTCGGACTTACTATTGCTTACTTCAATATTTTAAGTTTGTTTGTAGGAGGATAAATTAGCTAATGATACCATCTCCCCCATTTTCAAATCCTCGTTTACATAAAATTTCTCCATTTCTCTTTTCATTTCTTTCCTGAGTATTCTCGAGTTTTAAAAATTATTTTTTGTGTCTTTGTAGCAATTTTGGGTTTCGATTTTTGTTTTGTGTTATTTTATATTTCCATCTGCTAAATTTAATAAAAGATCATAAAGTAATTTTCTTAAAGTTTGTTCTTAATTTATCCCATGTTTAGTTAGACTAAGTGCCAAGCTATGTTTGGCAAACTTGAGAAGGTAACTGCTAATTAAGCAAAGTTTATTTAATGATAAAAAGAAAGCAAGAGCACTCCTTTAAACTAGGTGTGAGAAACTGATTTGAGCATGTTGAGTGCTGCCAAAGTGTTGCAGAATCCTCAGTTAATGATTTAATTAGCAGCAAACTGTCATCAGCCTAAGTAAATGTCTTAACACCTGTTTCTTTTAGTCAGTCCCTAGTGACTTAGACCTATAACTTCTAAGTCATTAATGTTTTGCTGTTATTAGAGTATGTTAACATAAGACTTCATTTGGTTGGTTTTAGAATATCTATAAAAGTAAGCTCTTTCCCCTCTTTACTTCTCATTACCTAAACATCACATATTTATATGAGTTTCCTTGCCACTGGTGGGAAACTATACTGCTTCACTTATAAAGATAAATATTATTATAATGTATTTTAATATTTTGACCACCCAATACCACAATTTAATTTCCAGATGGGCCACTCTTCACTGAATGTCATCTTAGTGGAACATGAAATTCATGTGCCTGCCTTCCTCTTCAAGAGCTGCCTTCAGATCACTGGAAATTCCTTCTGCATCTCCCTACACTTGCAAGGCCAAGAACTTTGAAGCTTGATCATTGTGGAAGCAAGGCTGAAAGAATGAGTTGGACTTCGTCCGTTTCCCAGGAAGATTGTCAAGCCTTACTACCATGACTAGTTCAAGTAGGGCAGTTCAGAAGCTGTTCCTCTTCAGCCTTCTCTCTAATCCTGTGAACACACTCATGCTCTTCAAATGGAGTCACTCTTTGTTGTTTTTGTTTGTTTGTTGTTTTTGTTTTTAGAGAGAAAGAGTACATGCCCAAGGTGGGGGGAGGGGCAGAGGGAGAGAGAGAATCCCAAGTAGGCTCCACGCCCAGCAGAAAGCCGGATGCAGGGCTGATGTCACCACCCTGAGATCATGACCAGAGCCAAAGTCAAGAGTTGGACGCTTAACCGACTGAGACACCCAGGCACCCCTGGAGTCTCTATAAAGTAAACCTAAAGTCATTTTGTTGTTGTTGCTTGCAAACAAAATGCTGTAATACATTCACCATTATTGTTACTGTCTCTTTTTGCATCTGCCAATATATAGCTACAGCAAAAAAGCTACATAATACATCTTAGTATAAATTTGATTTTTTTTTCTTTTTATTATTTAACATGTATTAAGTACTAAAACACCCCACCAAAAAATTCTTTAATACTATGCCGTGTATCCTGGTATCTAGAAAGCCTGAGTCAGGTGAATGTTAAGTGCTCAGAATGCTGGAATATCTAGGAGCAAGAAAAAGATGTGCCACCATGAAAATAATCTCCCACATTCTGAGCATGAGAAAGTTATGGAACAGTGGGAAAGAGAACAAATATGAGGCACTTTATTTTTCAATTACGTGCATACTGCTTTGATAGGAATATATTCAGATTATTGATTATACTATACATTTGGAATAGTGACTAGATGTGTAAATAAAAATACCATTTAACTAACTCAATTTAAAAATGGAACAAAGGAAAAAACTAAAATTTTGTTCATATCTTTAGAAAAAAATGGTGTATACTTGATGGAGTTATAAAATGTCTCTGATGAATAAAACAAATTATAGTCTGAGACAAGTCATATAAAGTGAAGGGAACCTAGCGATCATTTACTAGAATGTCCCCAAGTCACTGATCATGTTTGATAGTACTTTCCAGTACTTTAAGTCTATAGAGTTGATTGATGATTGAAAAAACCAGTGTCATATACCAATCCCAGTAGTTTGGGTTATCTGTTTCTACTAAGCCTAACTCCGAATCTTGACCACTCCCTACCTCCTCAGTGACCAACAATGACATGTTATCACTTTTACCCAGAGAATATCTACTTCCACAACTCTAACTCTTCCCTCATAGAACATTAAAGATGATTTAGGATCTAAAAATAGATCCTCTTCTGGAGGAAGTGGAAGAATCCTCATGTAATTTGATCTCATTTCACAGATGAAATTAAGGATTTAAAGGAAATTACATTAACATCTTCTTTTGCTTAAAAATAATCTATTAAAAAAGCCATAGAAACCAGGTTATTTGTATACACCATAATTTCACTGAAATTCTACCTTATGAGATATCTGAGTCCCAGAACTAATTTAGAAATTTTAATACAGTTTTGGAGATAATTACAGAGGCTTAAAGTGAGAAGTTCAGTTGATCGTATTTCATAATTAACTGTTCTACTCAATGACTTCTTCCCGCTCCTACCTTCTGCCTCTGGGAAAACTGTAATACATAATACCAGTTTGATTAAATTGCCTTTCATTGTGTTAAATGAACTTGGGGTGTTTAGCTTCAAATTTTAGTTTGTTTGTTTTAATCAGCATTTTGGAAAGGAAATTTCCCTCAGAAAAGTATGTAACCCATGTACTCATAAAATTGTTTCTATACTTGGTACTTCATTGTTTTCCCTGTTTTACAGCCAAACCCAGTGAAAAATTTCCTAATACATTTCACTTAGTTTTCAATGAAAACAGGATATTATTAATTTCTTTAGATATTGTTTCTCGGAAATATATTTTCCATGTGCAGCCTGCCATGAGGAAAATAAAACACCATCTAAAAGTATTATGACTAAAAAGAAAAGGATGACAGATTTATCCTTAACATAAGATAAATCAGTCTAGTTATTGCAGAAGCTCGTTTCAATCATTACTACTCCTAGTACTATTGTATATATGTTGCTTCTTTTAAAACAACACACAAGAGACATACATGGCATATCAGCTAAGGTGAAATGAAGAGTGAGAAATTTAGCTCATGATGTGTTAGATTTTTATACTGATCTTGGTGGTTAGGGCAATCGTAGATTTATGAGTAGACATTCCATTGGGAAAATGTATTTGTAATGTTAAATATCCTGATATTTCAACAAGAAATTATGCATCCTAGAGCTACTTCCTTGCCAAAGGTGTTATGAACATATAACCACACACACACAAAATACACTAATTTAGAACATCTAAATACAAAGTGTTGGGTATAACTTAGATGACCTGGAAGATAGCAGTTAACACTGAATGGAAGTCCTCAAACCCAAATAAGTGTTTTTAGAAGGTAAGGGAGGAAAGCAAAATCAAGGGAGTGAAATGAACATCAGAGGAAAAAACTATCAGCTGGGGAGATAATCTTTCCAACACCATCAACTCTAATTTTTTCCTCCGTTTTTTATATGCTGGCTAATTAGTCCAAGAGATAAAAGTTGTAGACCATTATTTGATTCAATAAAGGATCAAATCCAGAACAAAAAATTTAAGTAATTATAATCTCTCTTAATTTATTTCAAAGTTCTGCATGAAATGGGTTCTAGAGGCTTCTATTGTGTAATAAACATGCCTATATGGATATTAGTTGTTTCTTTCAAATGCCCTGGGTTTTGGGTGATTTTTAATTGTGTATTAATAGTTGTCCCTTTCCAACTGGTTGAAAGGATGCTTTACACTTTCTGTCAAGATAGATCTTTTTCTTGGAATATTTATGTGAAAAACTAAGAAATACTTTGGATAGTTCAAATATAATGCATAACATAAAATATAGGGATGTTGAATCATTATGTTGTACACCTGAAACTAAGGTAATATTGTGTGTTAACTATACTTGAATAAAACAAAATTTAATGTAATGCAAAGATTCAGACTGAGAAAAAGGTTGAATCTTATTACCAGTGGGAGAATTGACTGCAGAAATAAGGAAGTAGGATACAGAGATAGACTTCTGCCTCTAAGGCTGGTACTTTTTTTTTTTTTTTTTAATTTATTCTTTGCTTTAAAAAAAAATGAGAAAAAAAAGTAGCCGAATAACTTCTGGTTGGCTGGATGCCGGTATTATTTTTATTGGCAAGAGCCTCTGAGTGGCTGAAAGGTGGCCATTAACACTCTGACAGAAAGTGCTGACAGGGTGATTATAAGATTAACACCCTATGTTATATTAAGAGTGTCAAAACCTCACTCTTACCTGTCAGTGGAAAATAACAGCACGAGCAGAAACATTACAGAAACAGAACTATTTCTAATGTTAAAGTACCATGCTTTGGTGTCTTTAAACTTTTTTAAATGCCATGTTAGCTACTGAATTTAGCTGATGGTTGGAGACATTCTTTTTTACTCAACAAGTTGATTTCAGGAGCGAAAGATTTATAAGAACTGTACATTCCAGTTGTCTTCCTCTGGAATGAAAAGTCTCGCATACAATTCAGCCAGAATAAACTAATTATGAACATGATTTCTTTTATAAAGCCAAATTGGTTTTTTTTTTTTTCGGCAATTCTTTACTTCAATTATGAAGAAACATTTAACAATCAAGTTATTTTTTTTAAAGATTTTATTTATTTATTTATTTATTTATTTATTTATTTATTTGACAGAGAGAGAGACAGTGAGAAAGGGAACACAAGCAGGGGAAGTGTGAGAGGGAGAAGCAGGCCTTCCCCTGGGCAGGGAGCCCAATGTGGGGCTTGATCCCAGGACCCTGGGATCATGACCTGAGCTGACGGCAGATGCTTAATGACTGAGCCACCCAGGTGCCCCAACAATCAAGTTATTTTATAAATTGCCTCTATAATGCTTGGTAGTCCAAAGATGACAAATCCCCAATATTCTGTGCCGGCAATCACATAATCAGGACGTTTCTCTTCAAAAAGATATTTGTTTGTTCAATTTTCTTAAGATTTTATTTATTTATTTGAAAGAGAGAGAATGCTTGTGAAATTGTGCATGCAGGGTGGGGGGTGAGAGGAAGGAAGGGAAGGGAGGACCAGACTCCTCACTGAGCAGGAGCCCAATTTGATCCCATGACCCTGAGATCATGAGCTAAGCCAAAAATCAAGAGTCTTATACTTAACCTATTGAGCCATCCAGGCACCCCTGTTTGTTCCTTCTTAATCAGAAGGGATCAGAGAATTCTTCCTCTGCATCACTGCAAGATTCCACTAAATGTATGTAAATGTAAAATATCAGCATCAATT
Organism: Ursus arctos; assembly: GCF_023065955.2. Lineage (NCBI taxonomy): Eukaryota > Metazoa > Chordata > Mammalia > Carnivora > Ursidae > Ursus > Ursus arctos. The sequence goes on from NW_026622775.1 coordinate 17,329,897, forward strand.
AAACCATAAAAACCTCTAATATATTTTTGTCAGGGAATAGCTGTTCAACATGTCCAGTAGATCATTCTTTTGACAGGGTTCTGCGTGGGAAAAATGTAAAAGTTAAGAATTGCAGGACAAGGAGCAGTTTGGGGAGATGCTTAACTTAGAGGTGCTGGGTCAGAGACGAGGTTGAGGAAAGAAAATCATCCTTCCCAAATCCCTGGGGAACCTAATGAGGTCAATCCCATTTGGGGTTCTATTAGATCTAGACATCATCCAGAAGTCCTGGGCTCGGCCTCAGTTTTCACCTACTCTGCTTTAGAAGATCCATCCACAGAATCAAGTTATATCCAGGACAGAGCCCAGGACTCCAGAAGCCTCCGGGATATAAGAGCAATCCTTGGGATTGAGGTGGGGGGATTTGGGGAGAAGACAGAAGGCTATGGGCCTAGTTTGATTTACAACCTTAAAATATTTAGTTATAGGACATATCAACCTCCATATGTAGTCTTGACCTGTGATTGTGCCCCACAAAGTTAGGGATGTGCCTGGCAGGAGACTATTACTATCCAAATATTTCTTTTTCTCACCCATGCAAAGAATTCTCAAACAGCTTGATATTATGAATTCAATCTATTAGTTATATATTTAATAAGTAGGATATTTATTCATGATATTTTTCCATAAATGTTAGTAACTTCCATTTCAATTATTGGATTAGCTAAAATAATCAATAGGTCCAAGAAAGCTCCTGAATTTGTTACTGGCTTGGTGATCAGGGCAAGTCTAAGCTGTTTTGTATAGACATCACAGAACTCCATTGAAAGCAATGAAGTTATTTGCATGATTTATTCTAAAACTCATCACAGGATCATTCAACATGGATGGATGGTTTCCCAAACAAACAATAAAAACGTGGTTTTGAAGACAGTAATGGAAGAAGCCCTAAACTCAGAATCAGGACGCTGAATTCTAATGCCAGCTTTGCCTTCAACTGTTGTCTGTGAAAAACTTCTACTCTCTGAGCTTCAGTTTTCTCAGTTGTAAATTGAGAAAGGTGGAATATACTAGTGAAGTCCTGTTGGGACCAAATAACTTCTCAGGACCTGTATGGTGAAAGGGTAAATAGTCCTTAGGGACTCCCGCCATAACTCAATGCAACAACTTCTTTGAAATATATATGTAACATTTATGTAAGATATATAGTATATATGAAATATGTAGCATGATATATGAATATATACAAAAGATACATGAAATATATAGATGTAACGTATGTCTTTAATAATAATTCTGCTGTGATAACAGCAATGGATTTCAAACCACAGACTAGATAATACCAAAAGTTCATTCCAATTGAAACAAGACAAAACAAAACAAAAAACTCTGATTTTGTTTATATGGAAAAACAAAGAAAGGCTTTGGGTAATCAAACCTCGGTGAAACTTTCCTTCTCTGACATTAAAATTTTAAAAAATGAAAAAATCTCATAATTTGCTGTAAGATATTTACACATTTTCCCACTTGAATCCCAATCTGGTTGAGACACTCAATTTTTAGCCCTTGCAATTCTGAAGGACTGATTTTTCTCAATGCACATTCTCTGTTGGCTTTGGTGAGGATGAACAGACAGCAGATTTTGGTCACTGAGGAACTAAAGGCCCAAAGTGAAGTATGACTTTTATGAAAATAAGGATGAGAAATTGCTGAGAGATTTTTAAAGAGGAGCACAACATGGGCTGAAATGATGAGGAATGAAGATAATATTCGCAGGAAAGTATTAGGTTGAGTGGAGAGGAGAAGTGCAGCAGGCAGGGATTGTAGGAAGGAAAGGTAACGGTAGTCCAGCTGTGAATTGACCAGGGCCCCTATTTGGCACAGGGGACGAGGGGAGAGGGAGGACCTGTATAAAACTTGCCAAAGAAGACAAGGCAAGTAAGTGTCAGAATGGGAAAGGAGCCAGTATCCCTAGGCATCCCAGCTACAATCTCCGTTCACTCGAACACAATTTCTCTTTTGGGAAAGTAACCTTTGTCCTTTATCCTAAGTACTTTCTAATCATCCACATCCTACTATAAGGTTACATTTTAATGGAAGTCAACTTGGAGACTTCTCCAGTGACATGAAGCTGTTTTCTTTCACTCTGTGGTTTAACAGTTTCTCCACAGTAACAGGGCAGTCTTTTTATTACCAGAAACATGGCCCTTATTTGTGGTCTTTAGCCATGGCAATACTCCCACTAAAGCCAATGGGAGTTGTGGCTAAGTAAACCTTGGTGAATAATATTCATTTTTTACAAGGTTTGGAATCTGAAGCAGTGAGAATTGTTATTTGCTTATTATGTGTTGCCTTTGGTTCCCAGGAAAGCATTACCACAAATAGGATGTAGGAGTATGTCTCCCTTTAGGTACACAACACAAATCTTGAAATCTTGAACAAAAACCATACGTTCTTCAGGAAGGAAATATGTGTAATTTTAACTGGCTCTTGATTATTGATTTATAAAATCTCTTTGTCCAATTCAGTTTAATGCTTGACAGTATTTTTACAGTATGTTTTTTCTAGAAAAGGAATCACTTATTTCATTCTTTTACTATTCCTAGCAAATTCTCTGAGTTCTATTCCACCATAAAAAAAAATAAGAAGTGGGGAGATCATGGTTTCAGAAAAAAGCAGTATCATTTAGGGAATGTTTCAGAAAACTATGATATATTTCCTAAATAATTTTCTAAGAATTTATATCAAATAATCAATAATGCTGTTTGTATTGGAAATTTTCTTATTGCAGCTCTGTGATCTGACGTGAAAAAGAATCACAGAATTGGCACAAGTCAGTGGGGCCTTATAATAGCGGTATTTGATGACCCTATAGCGATGACCTGGCAGCATCCCATCACGCTAAACATTTGCACACTGTCCCTTCTATTCATCCTCCTAATCTTGATGTTGTGTGGTAAATACTGGAGGGAAATCACTATTGTAATCCATTAATTGAACACAACCAAGAGTACTACTTTGATTTTTTTCTATTTTGGATTATGTCAGAAAATATGACATCAGTTTGACTGGACTGACGGAATCATTCACTTCCTAATGGAGTTACTGTGGCAGTCTTAAAACACAGGGCACTAGTGACCACCTCTGTCTCCTGAAAATGCTCGCTTTCCCTTTCTATGACCCAGCTCTATGCTGGTTAATTTCCTACATTCTGACTACTCTTTCCCAGTGTCTTTAGTTATCTCCTTTTTCTCAGCCTTCTACAAAAAAATTCATGTTTCCCTCCTTAGTTGTGGTTGTTGTTGTTGTTGTTGTTGTTGTTGTTTTCCTGGGTAAACTTGGCCACATCCACATCTTCAAGTTCCTGAGGTGACGACTTATCTTGACAAATTAAGTGATATTGGAATACAGCCACACTCATTCATTGTTATGGCTGCTTTCTCACTGCAATGGCACAGCTGACTTGTTGCGACAGAGACTGTGTGGCCCACCAAGCCTAAAACACTTACTACGTGGTCCTTTAACAGAAAGTTTGCCAACACCTGATGTGGTTGACTCTCCATAGAATTGCAGTAGGAGGTGGAAAATTTAACATGTTCAAAACGAAATTGATGTAATGCCATTGCTATCTACTTATTTTGTTTCATTGACTACTTAAAAAGTGTCTTTATCTACCTTTCTCCACCTTTCTCCGCATAGTTCCTGCAGGCATAACAGTACCTTGGTCTCTCTCAAGGCTGAACTCTTATCACCTGTTTTACTCATTGATCTTATTCATTTCTTGCCTGAATATTTTTGTATATAACCTCACTTTTAACATCTATCTCTCTAAATGTATCATACACTGTTGTCAGTTATCTTAAATCCCATCCTTTTATGCATTTACTGTTTAGGTTCCATCAGTATCACCTATTATCTTTATGATAAAGTCCAAATCTTTAGCATGTCATTCAAGTCCATTTACTGTACATTCCCATCTCCTACTGCTACCAGTGCTGTTTCCAAGACACTATTTCCCAAGCACTTGATACACTTTCTATCTCATACATGTCTTCCTTTATTATTATCTCTCTGCTTGAAATGCTTTCCTAATTTTTCTTCTCTAATTCTACTCATTTTGTTTCTCAGGCTCAACTCAAATATCAAATTCTCCATAAAAATCTCTCTCAGCAGGCCAAATCAAATGTTACCTCATTCTGCTCTATTTGGCTGAGGATGTATTCAACCTCCTTCTATCTGAAGCAAACTCTCAAAATAAGCATGGGAATTTTTCCTGTTGAATCTACATGTGATCTTAGAGTCCTTTTCAGGGCAGTTACCATGAAACAACTAAAGGTGTTCTGAGGGATAAAATCTATGTCATAGTATGTGGCGAAGTTTGTATTCTTTATAAGCAGGGACTTCATATATTTATTCCAAGAATTCAGAACAGGAACAGGCTCTTAAAATCTTTAATCTGCTGAGCTGATGTGGACTGATTTAAACTGAGATGGAAATGCTAGTGTTGTTTTCTGAATTAGCTGTTGAGGAATCACTATAATTTCAAGTATGTTTTAAAATTACTTAGAGACAAATAACTAATTTCTGATTTGAGTAGTTGGTGCATGTCCATCTGTTGACAAAACAAACTTTCTGTCAGCATAGTATCAAAATGAAGAGTGATAATAATAACCATTTATGGATTATTTTCTAGTTATCGAGATCTTTATATTTTATCTCATTTAATTCAAAAAAGATCTTCTCTTCCAGAGATTATTTTCTAGTTATCAGGATCTTTATATTTTATCTCATTTAATTCAAAAACTACTCTTCTTTTTCTATCTCATTTAATTCAAAAACAACCTCTTCCTCCATCTTTCCTTCTTCTCCCCTTGCCTCTTCCTTTCCCCCTCCTCCTCCTACTCTACTTTTTTTCTTCTTCTTCTTCCTCCTATTATTATTTTCAGTATCATCATCTTCATCATCAGCTTCCTGTCAACATCCTATGTTATAGATAAAGAAACCAAATGTAGAGACTTAATTCATTTCCTCTAGGTTAATGGGATTAAATGGCAAAGTTAGTTCTGCTTGACTCTAAAGACTTGGGTCTTAAAAAATAAAAGATATTGGCCCTTTACTGTGATCTAGTCCTACTACTTTTGTGAAGGAATAAATGAATGGATTATTCTTCTTTCAAACAGTACACAGAGCATGATTGATTACAACACAGAAACTTTCCAGAAGTACTTTAGAATTGGGTAGATTTGGAATATCTTCTAGTCATTGTTGCAGAGGCATTTCAACTGCATCTGTCTCAGTCTTCTGACACAAGATGATGTGCTGAGTGGCATCAAGCTCCCAAATGAATATCTTTAATGGGTTTTATTGGAAATATCCACTAACACTTGAGAATTAAGACAACGATGACATTTCAAAAAAATATTTGCTTTGCCTTCATCTTTCAATTTGTTTAATGTAGAAACCATTTTCTTCATTTTGTCAATTATATTCATTCTCTTAAATCTCTGTTTGGGGCTATATACTACCTAGCTACAAGACATTCTCTTTTTATCCCTTGCTGTTTATGGGCTATATGTCCTATACTGATGAATACATTATGTGTGATATATTATTATATATTATATACTATACTTCACATTAAAGACTTTAACTCCCATTTTTCTTTCAACTCAAACCTTTGCCAGTTGATTACCTTGCACATAGGATAAAATCTCAAGCCTTAACAGTTCTTGATATCCATGCACTGAATACAATCTCTTCAATATTCTTCCATTTTGCCTGCTTGCCTGCCTGCCACCTTATACTTTTCCTGGCCATTCAATTTGCTGCATGTGCAGAAGCCCTGTCTTTATTAATTTCTGGTCAATATCCTGAACAACATTTCCAGTATATCCTTTTATTAACTTCACCTGGAAAAATCTTAATTTTTGTGATTCCAACTATCTACTTTCTCTCTTCCTAAATGCAGCCTGCTGAGCACCTCCAGGGGAAAATATAGCAGACAGGAGATCAGTACCAATGTAATTTAATGATCAACAATATCACCTACTTTCTCAGTGTTTTTCTAGTCATCTCTCTCTTAATTTTGGAGAGTACCTTTTAAATTCATCCCATTCTCTTCAACTTTAGCACTGTGTCTAAAATTATTTTGATTAATTTTCCTAGCAAATTATCTTCCTTCTTACTTCATAAGGAAAAGAATAGCCATAAACTGGTATCCACCTAAACTTTCCATCACTGAATGTATAAATCTTTGCTCTTTTTACATAAAATATCACTTACGAATATTTATCCTTGGTAAGAACATTTAAGTCACTTGTTTGATTTAAAATACATTGAAATTAATAAATGAATCCTAATCATATCTAGCACAATGGTTTATTTCTGCTGTTTGTTAAATTTTGTCTTCTTAAGCAAGATAAACCTGTTGATACAATAAAGGCTGTTTTCTCTGCTTCTTTGAGTGGGAAATGAGTCAATGAGAATTGAGCTTTTGCTTCTAATATAACACTTTTGGGAGAGATGGAGCTATTGGAAAGCATAACCTGCTCTAAAGTGCATGAGCTTGCAGGAGAAAGGGAGGATGAAAACTTCACAGAAGTACTACAGTAGTCCACCCATACCCATGGTTTCGCTTATGGTTTCATTTACCTCTGGTCAACATGATCTGGAAGCAAGTGATCTTCCTTCTGACATAAGTCAGAAGGTGATTAGTAGTTAATACTGTGTCACAACGCCTGCATTACTCACCTCACTTCATTTTATCACGTGGGTGTTTTGTCATGTCACATCATCACAAGAAGAGTGAGTACAGTATAATAAGAAATTTTGAGAGAGAGGAAGAGACCACACTCACATAACTTTTTTTTTTTTAAGATTTTATTTATTTATTTGACAGAGAGAGACACAGCCAGCGAGAGAGGGAACACAGGCAGGGGGAGTGGGAGAGGAAGAAGCAGGCTCCCAGTGGACGAGCCTGATGTGGGGCTCGATCCCAGAACACCAGGATCACGCCTTGAGCCTAAGGCAGACGCTTAACGACTGAGCCACCCAGGCGCCCCCACATAACTTTTATTATAGTATATTGTTATAATTGTTCTTTTTTACTAGTAGTTACCATTGTTATTCTCTTATTGTGCTTAATTTATAAATTAAACTTAATCATAGGTATGTATGTATAAAAAAAACTATAGTATATATATGGTTCAATACTATCTACAGTTTCAGGCACCCACTGGGGGCCTTGGAACACATTCCTCATGGATAAGGGGAACTATTGTATAATATAATGAGACTGTTATAGTTGGCACTTTATTCTTGTTTGAACAATACCCTCCGATCCAACCTGACCCTTGTGAATTTCTCTGAAAGGAAGCTTGGCAAACAAACAAACAAACAAACAAAGAAAACAAAACAAAAAACAGTGTGGAGAAGTTGAGGTTCAAGATAATTACTAACATGGCATCTTACTTCAGGCAAAACAACCAGGGAAAGAATTTCCAAACTACTAAAACATTTTGCACTGGAACCAGGGTGGGAAAATAGGAGGAATGGATAGTGGTGCCACATCGTTTTTGCCTAAAAATGGGTTGGCTTCCCCTTTGTTAGAAAATACGTTCTCGATGTTAAGAGTGCTCTTGATTATATCTAGACATGGGAGTGGATTAGAGAGGGTTAAAGAGAGCTGTTCTTAATCCCCCTAGAAGCAATTTTGCCAAAACTCTTCTATGTCAGGCTACTCTTGTTTTGTATGCTTTGGACCACATCCCGTTGTGCCATTAAGGAATTTTGCACATGGCAGTACCCTTTCTGAATCTTCACACTTCCCTTTGAAAACTTAGCATCACAATATCAATATACTTACGATGATTTCACACTGTTAGATCTAGCAGCCTCCTTCCAGTTTGTCTTATTAATCTCATTCAATTTTTAGCATAGTGGACCACTCATCTTTCTCATATAATTTTTCTCTGGCTTTTGTAAATTGTATTTTCATGTTTTCTCTCCTACTTCCTTTTCTCCTTATTTCTTGTCTTTTCTCTGGTTCCTCCTCTTCAAATAACAATTAAATCCTGGAGCTCCTGAGGACTAGTTTCTAGGTACTTTCTTCTTCTTTAATATACTGTGTGCAATTAGGTGATTTCATCTACTTAGAGAACTCCAAAATGAGACTGTATGCCAACAACCCCAAAATACCAATTTTTAGCATGGGACTCCTCCTCCAATTTTTAGAACCTCATAGCCTACAACGTACTGATTTTACCTATAAGCATCACAAATAAAAATGTACAAATGAATCTCATAATCCTCCCCTTAATCTGAGCAACCCACTCCAACACTTGTACATTAATGTTTGTATCTAAAATTTTTCATCTCAAATTAAATATCTGCAAAGTATGTAGTTTTTAGAATGTTATAAAGACTGACATGTTCAAACATTACTCTTAATTTCTGTTTGCAGCCAGGAGGGAGTAACATGTATCAGCTTACCCTTGAGCAAATAACTATAAATTTGGACAAAATATATGAAGCAACTGTTTTTAAGCATTGGACCCCAAATAGCACAGGGCTGTGATCCTTAAAGAAAGGAAACATATGAAGTGACCTCCAAGTTCACCCTGGCTTTCTGCCTGGGGCATGTTCCAAGCCACAGCAGAAGTAATTAGAGCACAGAGAGTGGCGGTACCCCTGGGCAAAGAAAAGAGTAAATGGCATTTGAGTTTACCGAAGTGGTTGGAGTTATCATTTGACTTATTATTATACATACAATAACACACAAACAAAACAACATTAATATAAGATTTGATATATGATATTAAAAATAAAATATTATTAGAAATGTATTTCTATGTCTATCAATAGAATCAATAGAAATGTATTTCTATGTCTATCAATAATGACCTATTGATGTGCATTACCTATAGGTAGAATCATTCCTCTTCCTAGTTTTAAGTTTTATAAGCAGTAACAACAACAACAACAAAAAAAACCCACCTAATTTAAACAATAAGAATATGGAATTGGAAGTTGGTTTTTAAATTTCAATGCTATTCATTTTAACCTACATTTTAGATATTGCATAGTCATCCATCACAAAAACATTTATTAATGATCTCAGCTGATGACTAGTATGTAGAAAACAAATGATATTTATATATTAATCTTAGATCCATCAACCTTTCTAAACTTTCCTATTATTTCCAATAATTTACCTGGAGTTTATTTCAATTTTCTATGTAAAAAATTATATCATCTACCAGTTACAACAATTTTATTTTCTTTTTCATTCCTTAGATAATAATGCTCTTGTCTTCTGCATTTTGAGCTAAAATACAATATTGAATAGAATTGATGACAGGAATAACTTGTTTGTTCTAATTTTAAATGGAATGCTTCTTAAATTTCCCCATTTGGAATCATATTTGCAGTAAGTTTTTCATAAATGGTTTTATTAAGTTGAAGAAGTTGCCTCTTATTCCTAATTTAAAAAAAATATTTCAAATTTTAGGTGTACTTTTACATCACTATCAAATGCTTTTCTGTATTTGTTGATATGATGTAATCTGTTAATGCTAATACGGAGCTATCTTTACATACCTGAGACAAACTGAACTTAGCCATAATGTATATTTTTATTATGCTGCTATATTAATAGGAAAAAAATTATTAGATTTGCTAATATTTTCTTTAGTAGTTTTGCATCTATAGTCATTAGATAAATAGGTCTGTGAAGTTCCTTTTTTGTATTATCATTTCCTGAGTGTTTTGAAGATTATACTGACATGTTAGAATAAGGTGAGGAGTGTTCTTTCTTCTACCATTTATGACGGAGTTTACATAGGTGTCAAAACATCAGACCATCACTCCATACCTCTAACCAAAAAGCTTAATTTTTGCCCTCTTTAACTAACAGAGAACTACACTGGTCAGGTATAGTCACATTGAAAATAAATAGCTGATGACATACGGCTTTTGGGGGAAGATCTGCTTTGGGTTATGATGGATATAGGGACAGGAGAGGGGTGATAACAACGCTACAGAAGCATGGTTTGTGTTGGTTACAGAGGTGTGAGTGGAATAATAATGGTCTTAGAAGCGTAATTTGGAGTGAGTGCAATAAAAAGTGGCTGTTTTCAAAGGTGTGTTCACAGGCATTGTCATCGATTAATTAAACAGGTTTAAAAACACTTCTTATAGGGGCGCCTGGGTGGCACAGTCGTTAAGCGTCCGCCTTCGGCTCAGGGCATGATCCCAGCGTTCTGGGATCAAGCCCCACATCAGGCTCCTCTGCTGGGAGCCTGCTTCTTCCTCTCCCACTCCCCCTGCTTGTGTTCCCTCTCTCGCTGGCTGTCTCTATCTCTGTCAAATAAATAAATAAAATCTTGAAAAAAAAAAAAACACTTCTTATACTGATTCTCTGACACCAACTGGATGCCCTACAACTCAATTCAATTCTGACACTAATTACTCAGAGTTACCACAAGATACAACAGGTTAAAGATTTCAGTCCCACAAGACTGCTCCCGCTTCAGACACCAGTTGAAAGCCTTAGGTCCTTAGGCTACCTGCACTCCTGTCTGACTTACTATACATTTTGGAAATGTCACAATCCTCCTGCCTTCCAATTTGATGCTTTTCTAGGAAAGCTCACAGAACTCAAGAAAGCATTATACTTAAGATTGCAGTTTTATTATAAAGGATACAACTTAGGAGTTTCCAAATGGAAGAGAATCCAGGACAACTTTGCATAGGGGGAGGCAGATGAAGAACTTTCATGCTTTCTCCTCCTGGAATACAGACACACCACCCTCTGCAAACATCAATGTGTCCACCAACCTGGAAGCTCTCTGAACCTCCTTATTCAAGAGTTTTTATTGAAGCCCATTACATAGGTATGGATCATATTATTGGCCATATAATTAAATGCAATCTCGAGCTCCTCTCCTCTCCGCAGATGTTGGGAGGTAGGCCAGAAAGTTTCACCCCTCTTCTATGTTTGGCCAGCCCCTTGTTGAGACTTTCTGTGGGCCCAACATGAATCACCTTGACAGCATAAACTCATTGTCAAGATGGGCTTGTTATGGGAGTTAGAAAAGACACTTCCATCACTCAGAAAATTCCAAAGGTTTTTGAAGCTCTGTGCTGGGAACACAGGGCAAAACCCAAATACACATATTTTATTATAGTACACCTGCTATATAGAACAACAAACAATTTCGTAGTAGAATGGGAGCTTATAAAATTCTCTGGGTCCCCTTTTTGTTTTTCCATCAACCAAAGCTGCCTATGAGACCAGCAAGGACTCCAGCTTTCCACCACTTTTACTAATTCCTCTTGAAATATGCTCTTTTTTTGCAGAAGTCGCATTTTCCATTGAGTTTCAGTCAGCATGATTTTATCCTGCTTTGGCTTTGAATCATTTGTTATATCATCTATTGGGACAAAGGTTATGTAGAATCATTTAATATGAAGAACAACAGTTATCAGATAAAATTAGATGACTATGAGGAAACAGGTATGTATAATTACAATATTATAAAAAGGGGTTGGAAGGCTTTCTGGAAGATCTCCCAGGCCTGGTCAAGGAGATAAAGTTACAGATGAGGCATTAATTGGACATATCCTTTGCTATCTTAAAAACGATGTCTTTTCAGTGTTTGTTTACTAAAAAGGCCAATGTGTCCCAAATATGATGGCTTGCCTCATGGAAGAGTTTGTCAAGTGCCAATTTGGAACTATCTAGTGTTATCTTAATCTCATGCATTTTACAACTGATTGTTTCCACTGTCTCTTTTCAGAATTTGGGGCCAAATCCTGAGTATCTCCACGGATTTGTTTTTCTGCTCTATGAGGAGTCCTTGCTTAAAGACTTCAGTCATTCCAGCTTGTTAAGATTAACGATCTGCTAGCATGTTTTTCCTTGCTCCCCTATGAAGCACTCTCTTAAATGTTCAACACAGACAATCCAGGGCAAAATAAAAACACATGAGACTAGACTTTGTACAGAGTCAAACAAAGGGGAAGAAAAGGATAATCAGCTTAACCGAAAAAAATTATCAGATGTTGCAACAAAAAATCTAATGACTTTGTACAAAGACCTATATCTAATTTTCTTTACCATATGATGTCCCTCCAAACCAAAAGGTCTAATTCTCATATACCATGATTTGGACTTAATTGCCTTATATAAAGACCCATTGGTTATAAATATTTTAAAAATGTTAGGAACAACAATGCTACAAAGAGTGTGTTAATTTTTAATCAGGCTCATCTGGCAGCAAATTTGAAGGACAGCACTTGAGCACAGGGTGTCTGGTCAACATCCTTATCGGTTTGAGGGTTCTACAGAATGTTACAAACTGAAGGGCTATGGGAGTCATGTATAGTCTCATTGAGAAAACTAAACTGCTGCCTATGCAAGATTTTGGCAAAGGATTTGTTTCGTGTTGTGTTGGGCATAGGAGCAGAAGTGAGTTGTCATTCTTAGAGCAAGGTTTATATTGGTTACAGAGACAGGAATGGATCGCTATTAATCTTTGAAGTATGTTTTCTCTTGGATACCTAAGTGTATGTTTTGTTGTTGTTGATCATGCAGGTAGAAGTAGATTAATATGAGTCTTAGAAGCATGATTTGTAGTGAGTTTGTTGCCAATTTCAACTGAATTTCAAAGTGTGAGGCAGTCACTTACTGGTTGACTTTCTGACACAGGTTGATTGGATATGGATCAACTAAATAAGGTTAAAGCCACTTGTGGTGTTTACTTGTTATCTGACTTTACAAGGCACTTTTATTCTAGGAGTACGGTCTTAGAATTTTTCTAAGTTAGTGATTATCCATGTTTTGAAAATTTAATAAAATAGCCAATGAGACTATTTGTGCCTTAGGTTTTATTTGGAGGATATTTAGTTTAACTATTACTTTTATTCTCTAGTATTTCCAAGACTATTCAAGCTTTTAATTTCTTATTGAATCTGATGTGGTAAGTTACAGTTTTCAAAGTATTTGTCCATTTTAAATAAATTTTCAGAATTGATATCCTATATTTGTTGAGGAATTGGTCTACTTATTATTGTCGAATTGTTTTTTCTGTGAGAAGAAGGAAAGACTGGGGATTCTTACTCTGCCATCTTGCTCACATCACCCCTACTCAATTATATTTTTGATACTCTGTTATATCTTTACTTTCAATTTTATAATTTATGCTGTTTTCATTTTCTTTTTCTTTTTACTATACTTATGCATAGCTACTCATTTTCTGAATTGATAAGTTAGACACTCAGCTCATTCATTTACAGCCTTCCTTCTTTTTTAATATATACATTTAAAAGAATAATATTCCCTTAAATCATGGCTTATGCAGTCCTATATATTTTTGTATGTAGTGTTTATTATCATATACTTTTAGCTCTTTTAAATTTTCCACTTTGATTTCTTTCTAACTTCTGAGTTATTTGGCAATTTTTAGAAAATTTTCCAGTATAAGTTAATTTTATTTATATTTTTATTATTAACTTCTGAATTTATTACTTTGTGGTCAGAGCATATGTTCTCTATCATATCTGGAAAATAGAATAGAAAAAAAGTAGAAGAGAGATTTCAGTTCCAATTTCTACCAAAATGCTGAGCCAGCAGGGATGACAGGATCCATCTCCCTTCTCCCTTATGCATTTCCAGATAGATTATCCAATAACCCCAGGGGAATATGATCTCACAGGCACACAGAGAGAGGGAGCGAGAGAAAAAAAGATGTTCAGAGCACAACTATTTCAAAACTGCAAATAAATTGGGATTCATATTCCAGTGGAAGCAGAGAAAGTAGAATAAATGACTAAATGATATAATTTAGCATAACTAGAAGAGATAAGAAAAGTTATTTAAAATATGCAACATGGTTAAGAAACCATAAGAAGAACAAGCAGAAATATGTGTGAAAGGTGTAATAGGTTAAATAAATAATACAACAGTTGGTATAAATAAATAATCCATAAAGTACAGAATTGGAAGTTTAGTTTAAGGAACATTCCAGAAAGAATCAGAAAAGGATAAATAAATAGAAAACTTAAAGAAGAGTTAAGTGATATGTGGGAGAAAAACATAAATGAAACAACTTAATAGTAGTTTTAGAAAGAAAAACAAAAATCAAGAGGAGGAAACACTTGAAGAAATAATAAACATTTCTCAGAATTAATAAAAGAGTAAAAACCTCAGATTGAAAGGATCTATAATATGCCAAAGAGGAAAGATAAGGAAAACCTATGATCTGGATACAGTATAGTGAAATTTAAGTTTATCAAAGAAAAAAAGTAAATTCTCAACGCTTAGAAGAGAGAATACAGCATACACAAAGGAGCTAGAATCTAGTTCACACTAAATCCAAGAACTCCAGAGCTTGCTGAAACCTTGCAGCTGAGTCTTTAAAATATTTAGAACTTCATTAAAAGTAGAAGTAAGAAGGGGTAATAACTTTTTAGGGAACTTGGAAAAGAGATATTTGTGTCTGTATCTGTAACTAAGAAACCTGGATAAAGTTAAGCTCTTGAAATTATTTTCACTTTAATAAATACATTACAACTACTGGTATGGTTTGTTGGTGAGTTGGCCCAAACCTTTCCAATTTGCCAGAGATTCCCACAATACCCTACTTTAGACTTCAGACTTTGTCAGTCCAATTCAACTCTTATTATTACCTGTCTGGCCTCTCTAGGCCTTTCCATTTACACCCCTGTAATGATTAAGATCCCTGATTCTCAAGTCAGGTGCCTGGATACTAACGCACGTTCTGTCACTCTCTGACTGAGTCGTTTAGGACAAATTATTTAATTCCCCTTATGCTTCGGTCTTTATATCCATGAAATGAGACAATTGTTGAGTGCACTTGAAGCACATTGGACAGTCCCCGGCATATAGTAAGCAACAGCTATTTGGTTATTGGCTACTGGTTGATATAGGCTACAAGTACTATTGGCTACAGATTGGTTACTAGTACTATTGGCTACTAGTACTATTGGCTACTAGCACTGTTATTATTGATATTAGGCAATCAGATAAAGATTGAATTGTTGTATTCTACTGCTGAAAAAAGACAATGGCAAACACTAAAGAGTCAAAGTATTTTTGTCCGATGCCAGAGTGACCTCAGGTCTTTAATGGCATTTGAAACCAGTAGCAGTGATATCCTGATGAAATCTCAGAAGCTGTGCCACACTCCGCGTGGTGCTGCGCCCACCCCGGAGCCATCTGTCTGAGGTTCCATCAGAGAGTGATGTGTGATTCTTGTTCAGCTTGGCTCTCTCTCCTCTCGTCTTGTCCCTGGGTAAAGAACTTCTGCAGACTACTGCTTTGAGTCCTTTCTCTGATGTGCTGTCCCGTGAGTTTTATTCATCTCAGCCTCCCTATACTGCTGAAAACCAGGCAGAGCAGACATCTGAGTAACCTCTTTGAACATAATAAATTCACTTCCAAGTGAGTGGTAAAAGATTTAGCATGGTAAAAACAATATGGCACAAATTGAACTTTGAAATGTCTGTTTGAAATGTTTGAAACTTTGGCTTCTTACCATCTTCTCTTGTTTTTCATTATAGGACTATCAAGAGAGGGCCTGAGGGAAAAACAAATTCTGCTGAATTGCTGAATCCTTAAGCCTGGATTGTTACTTCAAAAAATTTCCTATTGATAGATAAACATGGTAGTGAATGTGAGCAGTGCCCTTAAGGATACCCAGGAATGAATTAAATGTGTCCGTGAAGGGGAAAAAAAGAATCACGGTTGACTACTAGATTTTTAATTTGGCAACCAGATGAAACAAACGGTAGTGCTTCTTAATAAGATGGTATAAACTTGGTGAGACACTGGCCAGGGCCTGGGTAATGATTATTCTAAACTAGTAGACGAATGCTTAAGTTTATTAATTTACTGAATAATATAAGTATGGAGTACTCATTCTCTGTAGTAGTATGAGGGAAACTCATATCAAGAAATATTGATGTTTACTGCAGCATAATTTACAATAACCAAGATATGGAAGCAACCCAAGTGTCCAAAGATGAATGGATAAAGAGGATGTGTCTGTGTGTGTGTGTGTGTTTGTGTGTGTATTTGTGTGTGTGCATGTATTTGTGTGTGTGTGTAATTCTGTATAATGGAATATTACTCAGCCATAAAAAAGAATGAGATTTTGCCATTTGCAACAACATGGATGAACCTAGAGGGTATAATGCTATGTGAAATAAGTCAGGAAAAGACAAGTACTGTATGTTTTTACTCATATGTGGAATTTAAGAAACAAATCAAATGAACAAACAAAGAAAAAAAAAGAGACAAAGAAAAAAAGCCTGACTCTTAAATACAGAGAACAAACTGGTGGTATTAGAGGAGAAGTGGGTGGGGGATGGGTAAAATAGGTGAAGGAGATTAAGAGTACACTTATCTTGATGGGTCCTGAGCAATGTATAGAATTGTTGGATATTATATTGTACACCTGAAACTAATATAACACTATATCAATGGTACTTCAATTAAAAAAAATGAAGTATGAAAAAATATTGAAAATAGAACTGGACCTGAATCTATAACTGTCTCCTCTTAAATCTAATAACAGCAAATTAATTTATGTGAAACATCTCACATGTCAAATTAAATTAAGATGTCCATTTATATATTGATGGTTTTATAGTTATATAGCCCTAAAATTCTTTTCACTTTTATAGTTTTATGAAAGTATATGAAGAGAAGTGTCTATTTTAATTTGCTATTTGCATACAATTTTTTCTTTATAGTTAACACTTTTAGTATTTATTAAACAAATGATTGCCAACAAGGTGACTTACGAGGACTCTAAGACGTCATCCTATGTTTTTCTCTAAAACAGCACTGTCGGATAGAACTTTCTGTGATGATTAAAATGTCATATTTCCTCACCGTCCAATATAGTAGTTACTAGCCACATATGCTTATGCTGAGCACTTGAAATGTGACTAGTGTGGCTAAGGAATTGATTTTGCAAGTTGTTTTTCAAGAATCAGTGGCTTGTAGCTATTATATGGGACAGTGCCACTCTAAAAACCAAGGTTTCCTTTTCACATTTACATCTTTTGTACACCTGGCATTGACTTTTGTGTGTGACATGAAATAAATGTCACGATACTTTTTCTCTCATATAAATATGCAATCGGTGAAGCATGTTTTTTAATAAGATCTTATGTTTTCCTACCCACTTACTACAGAGTTGTTTTTGTTATAAAACAGAAGACTTTCATATGCGGGCTCTTAGAGATTCTCTTTTGTTTCTGCTACACTCATAGTTCTTTCTATAGTCAGTAAGGATTTTATGAAGATAAATTTCATGGTAGTTCTTACTGTAAACAACCAGTTTTTACCAGCACCCATTCCATTTTGTCATATTTCTGATTGGTTCAAATACTTTATTACATCATATTTTCAAGGTTTCCTTAATCAGTAAAGATAGAAATAATAAAAAGCCTGAAATATAAGCAATGTCCTTAAGAAAATGACAGCATTAATGTTATTAAGAAAGAATATCATTTGTAAAAGGACATATTTTGCTCAGGAAAATAGAATTATTTTGGTATGGGGAAAGGAAATACAAGACTGGGTAGAGAAAATCACTAGTAAAAGACAAAGATTGGAAGTTACGGTAATCTTAGAAGCCTTCAACTTGACATGGGTATTGTAGGTACCAATGATTAGGAAATGGGAACATTTATTTCTTTAAACATTGCATTAAATGCTTTGAAAATATTTAGTTGTGATAGCACCTGTTCGGAGAAGTCCTTTTTTACCTTTTGAAATGAAACCTCTGTGTAAAGGAAGTTTGAAACAATAGTCTCTATTAAGCTGAACTACATAGAGAAGGCAAGTAAAACCCTAAGTTACAATCAAAAGTACAAATTA
The DNA here is from genome assembly GCF_023065955.2 of Ursus arctos. NCBI lineage: Eukaryota > Metazoa > Chordata > Mammalia > Carnivora > Ursidae > Ursus > Ursus arctos. The sequence continues at coordinate 17,347,787 of NW_026622775.1, forward strand.
CTGATGTTCTGAACTCCGATGAATCTTCTGCCATTTTTAGTTGTTCTCTTGTTGGCTATTTTCTTTAGGAGACAAGTGTGAGGAATTAGATTGTTTCATTAAATAAATGTCATTTTGGAAAAGATCTCTAATTTTCAGCAGACTAATTTCCTTTAGGGGACAGATATTATATTTGCATGGGAAAGTTATATGAAATAGATCCCATACTTGATGACTACTGAATAGAAATGCCAACAACGTACATTTGAGGAACCAAGTTCTGAAATGTAACTGTTGGAATATGCATCAATACTTTCCACTTGTAATTAATAGCAATACTCTTTTAATGGGTGCCATCAGAGTAAACATAATAAGAAGATGCCTATATTCTCCTTACGAGTTAATTTCTGCTTTAACATACCTATTCCTATCCTGTGTGGAGGTTTTGTAATGTTCCTTCACAAATGAGCCAGTACGTACTCTCACCATGCACAGCAGGAAGTCACATGTCCCTCTGTTTAGGTCATGATTCTCACTTTTGGAAAGTCTTAATTGATTTAAAAACATAAATATAACATTTTTTGTTTTGTTTTTTACTTTTGCTTAATGAGTTCTCATCACGTTTCTGGTTTAATTGCAAAAGAGGTAGAATGCTTACACCATCGATTAAAAATAGCCCACACTGTATCCATTTTTATAAAGTGCCGCGCAGAATGTGTTCGCCTTTTCACTTGGGTGTTTAAACATGCTGTGCTGGGGAAAATACAGGAGAAGGAGGCAGGAGGCCTGGGTTTATCTCTGTGGAGCCAGTATAAATTCGACACCAAAACACTTGAGTAAACAAATGCCACCTTCGTTCATTTCTCTAAATCAAATTAAAGGTGCTGTAAGCTTCTCTCCCCGTCCAGATATGGGGTGGTCTGATCTTAGTCATCATCAGGGCCCACACAGTGCCAAACCCCAGGGACAGACTGGGTCCCTCCGCCCTAGGGCCACCATGTAACTTGCCCAGCTAATGCCTCCCGGACAGCTGCACTCCCTCTCTCCTGGGTACCAGGGTAACAGCAGCACATTTTTTTTTTCCTAAAAAAAAAAAAAAAAAAAAAAAAAAAATTAACCTGTGACATACTTGATAGGGTCTAGAAAACCAACTTTTGTTTGTTTGTTTGTTTTTCTTGTGTGAGCCTGGGTGGAAGGCAGGTGAGAATATGACCTTTCCTTTTTAAATTTCCACTGAGGTCCCATATATCGCCTATCAATGTGTGAGATAAATCCGCATATGAAAATTTTCATAAGAAATAACCAGGAACCTGACTACTGACTATCTTTACCTACTAGAAAATAGAAGAAAGCCCAGAGGGTGGAGAAAAAGAGAATTCAGGAGTGAGGCAGAAAGAACTCTGAACCGGATCCATCTCTCGTCCAGGAAATCTTGAGCACAAGCGAAAGGTTGACAAACTGCTTGTGTGGTGGGGGGAGCCTAGGTGTAGGGGAAACCTACATGCCCAGAGTTGATTCAGTTTCGCTGGCCAAGCAATTCGGAAGTGTCTCCTCTATCCAGAAGTGGGCCATGCAAGACTGAGGGGTAACTGGGGGTCCTGTTCAATAGGGCTGAAAGAGGGAAGAAATCTCAGGAGAAAGATACTGGCTGGTTACTTCTAGATACCCAGGGGATGAGAAAACAGTGCCAGTAGACCAGTCAGAGGAAATAGACGCATCTTCCAGGATCCTGCTAGATTCAGAATAAGAGTCTGGGGAAGAGAGAGAATCCTTTTTAATATTCTGCCAAGCCTACGTAATAGGAAGTCTTCACTGTGAAGTGGAAGTGTCCTACTACCCTACCTACGTCTCCTCCTCCTGACCACTTTCAATCCTGGTAGGAGGGAAGCAGCACATGGAGTGACAGAGGAGGAGAGGTACGAACATTTAGAAGCTTCTTTGTTGCCTTGGGCTGGTTTCAGCTGCAAAAGAAATTAAATGCCAGGTTAAATTTGGAGTGGCATTATTTACTAAACTGTACTTGCCTCTTGTGGTCATAAGGCATCTTATTAACTAAAAATCAGAAGAAAAGCCTTGTGACTAACTGAAGTTTTCACTCCGGGATAGAGGATCATTATTCTTCACTGAATAAAAGTTAAGGATCAGAGTGAGACAAAAGTATATTGAGTATTACAGTCACACAGATAATAATAACTCCCAGCCTATTTTGTATGATTATTTTCATTAAATAAGTTATTATTTGTTAAAGCTTTTCAAAAAAATATCAAGCTCACTATAAATTTGCCACCATTTGGAATGATTATTTGGGCTCATTGAAAAGATGACTTTATCAAACACTTAAAATATGTGAGGGACAGACCAGTTCTAGTTCGTAGAGCTCACAGACTGTATGAGAGGGAGAAGGAAAATAAAACTGCAGTAGCAAGTTGGACAAGAACGAGGGGAACCTTGGGGTGCCGGAGTGGCTCAGTTGGTTAAATGTCCAACTCTTGGTTTCAGCTCAAGTCATGAGGGCAGGGTTGTGAGATCGCACCCCAAGTCAGGCTCCGCACTAGGTGTGGATTCTGCTTGGGATTCTCTCTCTCCTTCCCCATTGGACCCTCCCCTCACTCATATGTTCTCTCTCTCTCTGTCTCTAATAAATAAATAAATAAGATCTTGAAAAATATATATCTTAAAAAAAAAGAATGAGAGGAACCTTAAGTATGATATCCAATGTAGCGAAAAAATAGGCGCTGAACTCAGAAATAACATGGTTAGAACTGTACTTTAAGAAGATTATTCTGACAACAATTCGTAGAATTAATTGGAGTAAGGGAAATCTCAGAAAATTACATTTAAGTGTTACTTTTTTTTAAAAAACTTTTTCTGATTTTTACCCCATGTAGCAATTATTGATTTTTTTCCTTCATTGTGTTATATTAGTGGTTTAATATACATGTATTTTTGCATTGTACTGTAAGAGGGTGTTTTCCAGTTTTCAGTTGTAAGTTTTATAGAACTCTCTGTGAGTTTTGTCGTCAAAGGGTTTTGAAATAATATATACTAGATCCATCTGTTGAAGAATCCCCATACATAATAAATGTTCTTAACCTTCTCAGAGGTACAGTTAAGAAAACCATTTAACTAATTTTGATTCAAAGTTACCCAAATTTATCTAACCTCTAAACTTTTTTTTATAAACTCATCTATTTTTTCCCCAGATTCTGAGACCAATGAAGATTGAGGCTAAATTTTATTTAATCAATAGACAAGTTAAATATGATAAGGTAAAATTGCAACTCAATTCACAGTTATATTCTAGAAAGAGTAGATAATATTAAAGGATAAGATGGCATTGTTCATTAGAGAATCCTGGAAGTTTGGGATAAGCAAAGGTAAATGTCAAGCTGAGTTTGAAACAAGATCTTGGCAAGAGTTGAATTGCTCTAATAGAGTAATGGGTAATTGGGCTTTCTAGTGACAACTCATAAAGGATGGTAGCAAAGAGGGATGAAAAATAAGCGGGGAAGTCAGAGCCTGTGTGGGCAGAAGTAAAAAAGGAAACCTTCAAGAGAAGGGATGTATAATACATTCTTTAAACATAATTATCTGCTGTGATGTCAACCTTTCCAAATTACCAGAAACATCTATAAAGTTCTATGTTATTGTGGAGATTGTTGTGTGAGTAAAAGGGGAAAGGGCCAAGCCTATTGCCTTTGCTGCTCAAAAATTGTTGATATATTATTGATATATGATAGTATAATGGGCTTTACTACATATCATAAGATCTGAGTCAGAGGTTCCCATGGAAAGTCAGCCCTATAAATTTGCATGATAGGGCTTAGAGAGAGGGTTGGCTTTTCTGCAGAACACAGAGTAGGACCCTAAACTACTATTATCCAACATGTTATATGGAGGGGCAGATTGACTTTAGCTGACATCTACTAACAGCAAAGCCTAATATTTTGCTTGGCATGATTATGTGTGTGTGTGTATATATATATATATATGTATATATGTATGTATATATATATATGACATATATATAATGTTATAACTTATATAATATATACATATAAATGTAAATGAGGATTTAAAATATTAAAATTTGGGGGAAGGAAATCACATAATTAGTTATTTTTATTTTCACAATACATGAGTATACTCTATTTGCAAAAACCAAAAATTTTAATTACCTGAAGTTTCCCTCATATCAACATTTCTTTTTTTTTTTTTGTAAGATTTTATTTATTTATTTGACAGAGATAGAGAGGGAACACAAGCAGGGGGAGTGGGAGACGAAGAAGCAGGCTCATAGCGGAGGAGCCTGATGTGGGGCTCGATCCCATAACACCGGGATCACGCCCTGAGCCGAAGGCAGACGCTTAACCACTGTGCCACCCAGGCGCCCCTCATATCAACATTTCTAACTGGGTACTCATGGAAAAAACTAGTTTACTTTCTTATTTCTATATACAGATTGAACCATATGAAATTGCCTTCCTTGTCAATCAAAAATAACTGAATATTGATGATTTCATATGGTTCAAACTAACATTTCAATTCTGAGATTTTAAAAATACGATTCTAGTCTAGTTATCTAATGGCAATTGGTATTATTCATCACTCAAACATCTTAAAAATCTTTCCGTTATAGTTCATAAAGGATTTTTTTAAACTAACGAATGATATTCTGTAGTACAGAATTATCTTCTAGTCTCTAAATAATGATCTTTTAGGTCGTGGTTCCTTTTATCACTGTACATAATTCCTTGGACAAATGAATGTTCCTAGGTAAATTCTAGAAGTAAATTGTTAGGTTTAAAAGAATAAATATCTTTTTACTAGATATTGCCAAATATCATTGTGTACATACAAACATGATATATTTGATTTTCCACAATCTTAATACTTGAAATTTTCCCATTAAAATTTTTTTTGTCGGTTTTGTAGTTAAGGAACGCTTTAATTGTTTTAATTTATGTCACCCTTCTTCCCAGTGAGGATAGGCATCTATACTGGCTGTTTGAAATGAGTCTCCTGTGAATTGTGCCAAGCTTTCACATACATAAGAAATCTAATACTTACAAATACGGGCATTTCCTAAATATCCCAAACACTTATGTGCAAAAAGGAAATGACTTTTCTATGTAATGCCTTTACTTTTACAGATGATTTAAGCTGCTGAATTTTTGGCAAGTGCTATTTCTAACCTTCCCTTCCCCCTTCTTCAAATCAGATCAGTTATAATTTATTACCTCAATAAGCATTTGAGGTCTTAAATGTGTTTCCTAAAAATGAATGATTTCTCTTTTAAATCAGATATTTTCATTCTCGGTCAGAATTTAATCTTGAATTTCACATCTGCCCAGTATTTACTTTAAAATGAACTTTTTATGAATTCTGATAACTTCCTTAGAAATGTGCTAATGTGGGTAACACAAACCGTCTGTTTCAAACCTCTGACTTACACAGGTAGGTTTTTTTCTTCCTGAACTGGATGGGTATGCTAACCAGTACTTCTTGGCTCTGCAAACATTCTATCCAAATGCATCCTTTCTAGTGCAAAAATGGGTGTTTCACAGATTGTAATACCTGGGCTCAGGTTTCAAAACTGGCCGAGAAATGGAGTAAGAGTGACCTTTAGTGGCCACTCAGAGTAATCACAGAAGGATGCGATCCCTGTCTCAGGAGAATAGATGGACGGTCTGTTTGCAGGACGACTTAAAAAAGCAACATAGTTAGTTAGAACTGGCTAGCCAGGACACTTTTGACATTATTTCATTCTAACAGATCAAAACCCCATGAGTCACTATTCAGAGGACAGCTGAAAAGGTTCGTTTTTAATTATAAATGGAAATCCAGTCACACCTATTAAAGTGAGTCCGGAACTTCAATGCCTAATACCCTCTTACAAATAGATCGGATAAGTACCATTTAGATGAGGCAAAATCCTTTGGTTTCCATACGTTGGTAAAAGCCACCTGGTCATCTTTTGAACCTCAGAACTAAGCAGCAGGAGGAAGAGTTACTTGTTAGCACCACGTTTGATCTTGGAAAAGAGAGCCCTCGCCCACTTAAGAGTTAAAGTCACTTCTTGGTGAGAATTAAATCCTCAAAATATATTGTTGTTGTTGTTGTTGTTGAAGGCCATCAGTACCTGATTCTATAATTCCACCTTTTAATGAAGAGAATGTCTGCATAATTAAGACATTTGGCTCATTTTCTACTTAGGTATGCTTTCTTAATAACTTAGTTTTTCTTCCTCTTTTTGTCACAGATATGTTAAACGATACACAAATTACAAGAACACTCCTATTAAAATTATGTTGTAGCCTTTTTTTCCAAATAAGGACTTTCAGCATTAGAAATAATATATGCATTCATATAAATGCTTTACAGAACACTATGCTTTGTTGTAATGAATTATAATATTGCTCATGTAATTAAAATTAATTTTTTCAAAAAAATTTTCTGATAAAATCCACTGTTGTATATGATGGTAGATTTTTTTAATAAAAAGAAGAGACCAAAAATGGTTAACACTTTAAGACAGAATCAAGGTTTCTGAATCAGTGCCTTTGAGACTGGCCCATTCTAAAAATGCATGACATTTATAAAACATGAAAAAGGGATAAAGCAATGAAGTTTGACAGAAAGCCCATCATGTGGAGAATTGGGAAGCCTGATTTTTTCTTTGATTTTAGTTGGCATACCAGTTTGATTTCAGGTATTTACCAAATGAGAATACCAAGTAATTAAATGACAATATAATATCTTTGAAAATTATAATAGTATATACATGCATGATATAAATTATAACTCAAAAATTGAGTAGATAATTGAAATTTATTTCAGATATTTCCTTTAAGATATATACACACATTACATATACATATATGTATGTATGTATATATATACAAATATATGTATATATGTATATACAGATTCTGACTCAATGAATTTTCCATTATTTATTACTATGAAATAAAATGTCTAAAAAGAGTAACATAAAACAACAACTATTTTATTATGTTCATGACTTTGTGGGTGACGAATTTAGGCAGAGCATAGCAGGGGTGATGGGTATCTTCCCAGGAAGTCTGGGGCCTCAATTTGGGTAGCTCTAACAGTTGGAGATAATAGAGAGGGCTTTATGAGTGCCGTATTGGTTTTATCTGTCAGCAAGATCCTTCCATTCTTCTCTGAATAGCCTCTCCATGTGGTTAGCTTGGGATTCCTCATAGCCTGGAAGTGTCAGACTGCTTATATTGATGGCTCAGTGTTCCAAGAAGGAATGTTCCAAGAGACATACCTGTTATCAAAAAACTCTAAATTTATAGTGAGGAACAAAGACCCCACCTCTTGATGGGAGGAGTGTCAAAAAAATCTTTGGTCATTTTTAACCTATCATAAAGACGGAAAATTTACCTTTGATGAATTTTAGCTCTCCACAAAGCTGGAGCGATGCCAAGGGCCTACTTCCACTCTTACGTCAGAATTCATAAACAGCATAATGAACCAATTGACTATTTCCATTACTAACGGAGACATTAAGGCAGCGTGATGATAGAATGCAATAAGATAAATCCATAAATAAGTTAAAAAATATAATTGGTCCTCTGGTATCTTTATTTACTTTTTCAGACTTTCATTTTCTCATTATCTTTCCCCTGGATTCCAGATCTTTTGAAGCCTTAAATGAGCTTCAAAAACCAAAGGCCAAATATCAACCACGCATTTACACTGCCATTTTTGTGACCATCATTAAGTCTTTATAACCAGTTAATTGAGCAATAGCATTGGAAATATAACAATCATAATATATGTTCCTTTATTTCCATAATAGGAATTTTTAGGATTTGAGGAGCCAAAGAAATAACAACAATACTTTTTTTTTTTTTTCTCACCAGGTGCGGAATGAATTATGATATAAATGTAAAAGCCGTACTGACAAGATTAAAATGTCAACTTTACTACTAATAAATCTAAGTTTAAATCGTGGCTGAGTTAAGCAATCCAATCAGCTTTCTCTCCTAGATCCTTCAGAGTTGAAGTAATCCCTGGAACTTCTAAGTCTTCTTGCTAAATTTGCTGCATGCCAGAAGCAATTGCTTGCTGCATGACCAAAGGACATGTACCAAAAGTAGAGAGGGGCTGAGCCATGCATGACCCTTCTCATTCGCCAAGTGGGAAAATCACTCTGAGGAAAGGTGAGTGAGGGCCTGAAAATAAGTCACAAGGGTTATTCTGGGGAATAAATTTTCCCTCTAAGTTATTATTGGCAACTAAAATCTAAACCAACAAACTAAATTTACAAGCATCAAGTTTTAAGTTTCTTCATCTTGTACACATTTGTTTTAAAAAGTAATTATTGTTTTATTCACTGTTGAATTGGAATCTTTATTCAAAAGACTTTACAACTGAGGTCAGAAATTTTGGAGCACATGTCTTTTTTTAAAAGGGATGTGTATAATTCATTAGTAGATACTGATACCTCATAAAAAAGAATTTAAGAGAAGAAATTATCAAAAGAGACAAACGTGATCTTTATATGCTGATAAAAGAAGCAATAATGGAGGAAGATATAATGGTTCATCTTGATGACATATTCCATAATATGGCTTCAAAATACATAACATACATAACAGAGGTGCATGGAGAAATAGATATATTAACTATTGTAGTTAGAGATGTTTAACACAACCTTTCAGGAACTAAGAAAATCAAGCAGAACAACCACAACAAAAGAAATTTTTAAAAAAAGAAAAAAAAAGGAAAAATTGCAGATATAAAAAATATAATGTTTAAGTTCAAACTATTAGGTATTTATAGACCTTTAAACTTAACAAAGAAAGAATACACATTTTTTATCATACATCGATAATTTATAAAAATTGACTTTTATTATTGCTCAAAGGAATTTTGAATACATTCTAAAAACATAAATAACATTCAGACCATGTTCTTTGGCCATAATATAATAAAATTAGAATGTAATAGCAAAAAGATAGCTAACAAAATTTAACATTTATGAAAACAAAAATCATACATCCTTTAGATCAAAAGGGAAATAATTTGTGACATATTTAGAACTGAAAATCTAAATGGTACTTAGGAGAAAGATTTTACCTTCATAAACATAAATATTTTTCTGGAAATAAGAATTAGCTCAAAGAAATGAGAAAAAATTGTATAATTAAAAGCACTATGAACAAGAACTTGTTAATAAAATTGAAACCTTGTTTAAATAAGTTTGAAATAAATTATGGGGGAAAGATTTTCTGTATTCCATGTGTGTTTCTAGGAAACAGCACTGCAAAAGCTGCTTAGCTTACTCTATAGGGTTAGTGTAATCTCAATTCTATAACTAAGGAAGAACAAAAGAAGAGATAAGGGTGTATTGAATCATTTATCTTAGAAACATGGAGGGGAAAATCCTAATAGCAAAGACTCTTTCAGTGTAAGTACTTTAATAAACAGAGAGAAAAGTCATATATGAGTATCTTGAAAGATGTAAAAAATAACTTGATAAAGTTTACATATATTTATAACAAATAATTGAAGAATCTGGGGGGAAAAAAGGAAGTCTTACTTTTGTAAAGGTCTCATATTCTAAAGCATCAGTAAACATTATTCTTGGTGGGAAAACTTAAGATATATTTCCTTTAACATTAGGGCTACATATAAAACAAAGATGGCTTCTACCACTGGATTGTTTAACATAGGACAAGGTTTTGGTCAATATTCAAACAAGAACAACAACAACAACAAAAAAATGGAAATAAAATCAGAGATGTGAGTCTTGGAGAGAAAAATAACTGTATCATGTTCATACATATGATTATCTATACAAAAATGTCAAAGAATCAATAGAAATAATTAAAAATAAGACAATTCACTAAGGTTTCTGGACACAAGATTGACATAAAAAAAGCCAATAGCATTTATTTATTCCAGAAATAGGCAACTGGGAAATATAAGTATCCTGGAATTTGCCTAAATAAAGCCATACAAACTTTCTATGAAGAAAAAAATTTAATTTTAATAGAGTAATGGGCAATGGGTTTGAGACAATTTATAGATTAAGATTATAAAAGGTGAAAAAGCCTATGAAACATATCTTCAAACTCATTAGGAGCAAGTTATAGATATAAAATCATATTTACAGATATAATCTATATGTCATTATAAAGATATAATGTATAAATACATATCTATAGATTATATTTATTTATACCATCAGTTCAGCAAAATCTTGAAAGCTAAAAATACCAGGAGCTATGTGGGGTTATAGATACAGTCCCTGCCATTGCTGCTAGGAGTTTAGACTCCCACCTCTCAGACAGACATTCTGGAGAATAATCTAGCAATAGTTAATTAAATACAGAAAATGCTCATTCTATGACACATCAATGATGCTTCTAGATTTGTAATCTAGAGAACATAAAGGTAATATGTACAAATGGTCATATGTGCAAAATTTTCCAGAATTGTCAGGAATAATTTAGATGTCTTTACTGATAGAAGAGTTAAGTAAAATATGGTGGGTGTAACCTCTAGAATATTGTAGCAGCACTTAGAGGCCTCAGACTGCATATACAATCAGAAACAAGCATGCACAAACCTTAAAAGCACAGTGATGGGTGAAATGGGTAGGGAAAAAAATAAAATATTTATTAATATTTATATAAGTGAAAATACATGAACACAAAATAGTAACATATATTTGATAAGAGTGCTTGTCAAAAAATGTATGCCACATTAAAAGCATTAGAATAGCTGCTTATGATAGACAATAGGGCACAGGGATAAAAGGGTAAAGAAATAATATAAGATAGGGGACATCTGGGACCAATGACAATTGTGTCACAGAAGAGTGTGATGAACTCAAAGCTATGCAATGGAGGTCTAAGTGGGAAAAGGATTTCAGGTAAGCAGTGAACCTCTGTATGGTTAAAAAAGGAGAGATTTTTATTGCCACTTTTCATCTAATATAAAGTATTTCAGAACTTCATTATTTTAAATAATTGAATCTGAAAATCCACTTCATGGGTGTCTCGTAAGCTACAATACTTTGAACACAAAGAATGGAGAAAAGGACTATTACCTCCCTTTGTCTTTGTGGATCTCCTGCTTTCCCTCGACTGGGACATGTAAATATCTGGTGCACTGACAGAGTGAGGGCACCTGCATCAACCGTATATTAAATGTTAGAACACTTTAGTACCCTCTTATAATTCTGTCACTCCCGGACATCATTTGTGTACCCCTCCCTTTGAAGACCACAGTTGTAAATAAATACCAGATAATCTGAAGAAGTGATGTCAAGATTTTGTTAAGTGATTTTCTATGTGGCTTTCTAGGTGAGTGTGTGGAAACAATTATCTGTGGAATAATTTCATATTATAATTTTTAAAAGAAATATCAAAAAAATATTTCATGCTTTTTTGGCAACAATTACCTTAAAATATGCAGTTATTAAGAAGTGATTCAGAGATTCATAATGTGAAAGGGTATGTGAGAGAAAGAGCTCGAATCAGCAAATCAAAGGTTGTGATGACCAGAACATTCTGATGCTTTGTTTTAGAAGACAGACTTTCAGCTTGGACCGTGCTGAGACGATAATTAAATTAGCACATTTATCTGGGAGGTTTTTGTATTATGGTGATATCTTTTTTGTTTAATATCTTTTCTTTTTACTTTCAGAATTTTGCAATAAATCCAGGTTATTAATGAGATAAACATTCAGACAGGCACACAGACACATGTGCATGTGCACACACACATATAATGAGACGGCGTCTTGAAATATTCATCTTTGCATTACTTTCTTCATTTCTGTATCTTGCCAGTCAGAACAAACACGCTGCTTTGAATAAGATTAGAATTGTCATAGTAGAAATGAAAAAAAAACCAAAAAACAAAAACCAAGAAAATAAAAACCCATTTTGCACCGAAGGTAGGTCTTTGAAAGTCCAAAATGTAGAAGCAGAGCAGGGCAGGGCGTAGAGGTGCTGCTTTAGCAAAAGATTTTAAAATGTCCAGTGGGAGATATGGTCAATATTTGCATGAAACTTTGCTGAACTGCATCCAAATTGCCCCAAACAGCATCCATATTTAGAGAGCCAAGACAGTTATAAGCCAACCGCCCTGAAATCCAGAAGGGTGACAGTGGTATAGGGATAGATAAGTGATTTTCTTAGCCTCTAAACTTGAATAGGATCTTACAGTGGTTTGCATCTGCCCTGGTGACATATTTAATTCATACTGATATGTGGATGAATGTGTGTGTGTGTGTGTGTGTGTGTGATGCACAAGTGCCCCCCCACACACACACACTCACCAATGGGAGATCCCTTGATGGAAGATTGTTCAAAGAAGACTTCAAGTGGGCCCAGATACCACAAGGGTTGCACTCTCCAGGATCTATCCTGATATCTCCTCTGGGGCTCCAGACTGATAATTAAGGTCAAATCTTAGCATCACCCCAACTAGGGACGTGCTGGGCCTGCCAAGTAAGAAGAGAGACCACACGCCATGGGACTGCAGGACCTGGTGTCAGATATGCTTGGAAGTGCATCCTGAGGGTGCTGAATTGAGGAGAGAGGACCCTAAAGGTAGAAAATGAAGATTTGGTCAATGTAAGGGTAGTTTCTCATAATTCAGAATTAACACTCTGGCAAAGGCCACAGAGGACAACAATTCATGTTGCTGTAAGTGTCCTAATACATACTAGGAAGGCTCTGGGAGGCTTGGGAAAAGTGATGACCCACATTCAACAAGGTAGAGATACCAGAATTGCCGTGCCAGACCACGGAAGAGAGGATCAAAAGGCCCAGAGAAGCAGGCATGCTATGGCAGACCAGATCTGCTGGCTGATTAGGTTCCTCGATGCCATGAAGGGCACTCTGTTTATCAAGTTAATAATTGAATGGGTTAGTTGGGGGGGCTGACATGGGAGAGGCTGTTACAAAACTGTGCTCCCTAATAGTAATGGGGGATGAGATCTCAGGAGTCCATGGCAGCAGTTACCTATCAGAAGCAACAAGGCAGAATTACCTTATAGGACAGAAAGGCTGCAAATGGTACCTAGGGTGGGGGAGAGCGTGGCTAAACGACAGAGATATGTAGTTACAAGATTAAAAATGGGTAAGCGGAGGACTGAGGTCATCCACTCCAGGGAAAATCACAGTCATTTTCCCAGTTTCCAGACCATAGCTAGTTCTTAGACATAGAACCTATCAACCGGAAGAGAAGCCAGATATCCATGAAGAAGGACCCTGTAACACCATGGTATGTCTGTACAGTAGTGATTACCTCAGCCTTTTATAAAAGGGCCTGTGGTCATTTACTCAAGAAAATGCACACCAGATGAAGCAGAGCCTAAATTTTTTGGGGACTAATGGATGCTGGGTCTGAGTTGCTGATGATACCGGGCACCCCAGTGTACTGTAGCGACATCCCTCTTAGAGAAGGCATATATGAAGGTCAGGTGATAAATGGAATTGTTACTCAGGTCCATCTCACACTGGAACTGTTGGGCTCACAGACCCACCTGCTCTGTGGTCCCCTGGTTTCTGAATGCATAATGGGGATGAATACAGTAGGCCGTTAGCAGAACTCTTTCACTGCTCCCTTGACCTATATAGGAAGAGCTGTTGTAATAGGAGAGACCAAGTAGAAACCCGCTAAAGCAGTTCCTCTTGTCTCACCAAGATAATATATTAAAACCAGTAGCTCATTCTCAGAGAGAATGCCAGAGACTAGCAGTTCCTTCAAAAATTTAAAGGACTCAAAGCATGCAGAACTTAAACGATCTTGATTGAAACGATTACTCAAGCGTAACACATTTGTCAAATCTCATTGACTTAAAATGTGTGCATTTTATTGTATGTCAAATTTACATTAATTAAGTTGATTTTAAATAAAACGAAAACTAATTCTATCCATTTGGTCAGCCTGTGTGATATCCCTTTCCCCTCCTAACACATTACGTTGAACTGTTCTGTTGCAATATGTGTTTGTTTAATGTGCTTCAAAAACTGTCATATTTTACAGAATTAAGCTATCTGTGGAAGCTGGCAGTATAATGGGAAGAGCTGTGGTGTTCCCTGGGTTTAAAAAAAAAATAAAATGACATAGAAATAAACCTCTCAGATCAGATTTTTAGTTTTTGGTAATACTGGCTTCCATCAATGCCAGTATCACAAACCCAGAGTTTAAGAAGGCAAAAATGAACTGTGGACTTGGTTCTGTTTGCAAACATTTGGGGAGATATATCTGTGCTAGTATAATTACTGAGATGGTTGGTGTTGTTTAATAATTATGTTACAGGGGTGCCTGGGTGGCTCAGTGGGTTAAGCGTCTGCCTTTGGTTTGGGTCATGATCCCAGAGTCCTAGGATCAAGCCCTGCATCAGGCTCTCTGCTCAGTGGGGAGCTCTCTGCTCCCTCTGTCTACCTGTACTCTCTCTCCCTCTCTCTGTCAAATAAATAAATTAAATCTTTAAAAAAATAAAAATAATTATGTTACAAAGTTATAAAGATTCCAGTGGTTTGCTTCTAACTCTAGTAGACAGTAACCCTGTTAATTTTAGTGCAGTGTTTTGTACGATGCAATTTTTTTTTTAGGAATGTACATAGTTTGTAGCAGAAAGGTCTGTTCTAAGATCTTTCAACACTTTTTTTTCGTCTTTCAGCACTAATAAATGGTTCTTTACTAGTGCTTAGTTTTAGTTTTATATTATTTATTAGTAAGTAGGTATTTTATAAAATCACAGACATGCTTTAACAAATATTTTAGTTGCATAAATGCACTGAGAAAATCTAAGTCTTTATCAGTATCTGGACATCAGATGTCCCTCAATAATAGTAGACAAAGAAAAACACCCTGTACTGATCATATGAGACTTTAGGTTTCTTTGCTCAGTGTCAGTACAGAATAGAGCCGTTTTGTAATGCAATGAAATTACACATGTTTTTCTGTATTTTTTTTAATTAGGCTACTGCCTTCGCAGCAATAGTATAATTTTAGAAATTTTTAAAGTGCAGAAAACTATTTTAATATGATGAATAAAGAACATGGCATATTTGCATCCTCATTTTACTTATTAATGGTATCCTTCAAGCAAGTAAGACTAAAATTAAAGAGCCACAATTAGGTTTTGTGTAAAATCTTTTCATATATGAACTATTTTACTCTATTTCAGGGGCCTAATTATTTCCTAGTTACAGATTGCATTGCGCACCTGAAAATGAAAGGCAGCTTCATGCTAGGAAGTCATTTTCTCATGTCCTTTCACAATACGATGCATTTACACTGAACAAAAATCGAGCCAGGTGCTCCCTGTCCCCCTCATGCTTTCCTGCAGTTTAACATGTTTTAACACAAGTCACAATTTGGGCCTTTTGCCTCCATGAATTTTAGACGTTTTGTCTAAAGAGCTGAAGTATGCAAATTGCTGCTATCACAATGGTAGCATCTGGTCAAAAAAGGTCTCTGCAAAAAATATTAATAAGACACAGCCTTTAAGTCAATACTCATCTCTAGTCCAAAACTTTTTCATAGACACACCCAACTTTATTACTTCTTATTTGATACTTCATTGCATTTTCTGGACACCACTTTTTGGTGAAACATCCATCTGATTATTGAGAAAACTAAAGAACTTGGAAATGACTCTCATACCTCTGTCATTCTTATCATCATTTTTGCTCATCAGAGCTAATGCCCATTTTGAGTTCAATAAATGCTAGTTTTGCAAAACTGTTTAATGAAGAGAGCAAGTTTAAACTTTATTTCCTCCTTTACTGCAACCAGAGGTAATGTTTGTTTAGAAAGCTAACATCTCTCCAGATTACACACTCTCTCCAGTGCTAGGCCAAAAAACACAGGCCCCAAACCACTCATTCCATAACTCCCTCATTTTCTGACCTATGGCTGTTATTGTAGGAACAGGATCTATTAAGAAATTGCCTCTGGTGCAGTCAGGGAATATCATGGCACCTTGTGCAATAATTTGCAAACAGTGGCTTGAGAAAAGTGGTATGCAAAAAAAATACATCCCAAACCTTGACCTTTCTACATTGTCACAGTGAATGTTTGGCTGGGCTTGCTTCCAAAAAAATACAAGAAGTATATCTGAGACCTAGGTGAGGTTGGAAAAACATGGTCAGCAGCTAAAGATGGCATCATGGGAGGCAGGGAGGAGCTTTACCTTTGGGCTCAGGCATCAGACACTCGAGGTCAAGCTCCACTTCATATTTAGCATGTGACCTTATGTAAAATATTACACTCTTTGAAACTCAGTGTCTCCATCCATAAATTGGGAAAAACAATAGTAACTGTCTCATTAGGTTGTAATGGCCCAGTGAAGGTCCTCAGTAAGTGTTTGCCAAATTACGTGTTTTCCTGTTGAATAATGTTTTAATAATTAAAGTGTTTATATAATGCACATATATAAACTGGCAAAGTGCCTGACACAGGCTTAATATTATTTTGTTGTTGTTGTTATTGTTATTGTTATTGGTTTCATTTTTGTTGTTTTCATGAAGTTTTACTTGGTCTAAGGGCAAAATGACCAAGGTGAAGTGCAGATCTTGTTTCAGGGATAGTCAGTTCTTCACAGGAGAGGTAGCCATTGTTACTTTAGTACTAGAAATCAGAGTGCAAGAAAAGATACTCTTAGTTCATTCGGAAGATTCCCCTCAAAATCCAAATGGCTAGGGAAACATACCCTAGTTTTTATCTTCCTCCTGGGATAGTCAACTGGAAGATGTTGACTAGTCCACATGAGTTTATGTCAACCTGAGGTCCTCTGAAGGACATTTCAGAGAAAAAGACATAGACTTCCACAGTTTTAAGCTGTCCGGAGAAGACTTTAATATGACTAAGCATTTGCGTGGTAAATGTCCTGATGGCCCCGAAGGACCATATATATATTCAACTGTATTCAATATTTTCATAAAATACATGGCATTATTTTCAAAAAGGGCATCCAGACATCTAAGCAAAAGTCTTAGAAATTCTAAGTCCAAGTCTTAGAAAATAGATTAACTTGGCAAATGTTAAAGACATGGTCCTTTGAGATTGTAGGAGATTGTATATACAGAGTTCAGAGTCTTTAAGTGACAAAAAGACATTGTAATAAAATGAAAATAAGAATGAGAGCAGTAATAACATAATGGACTGTCTAATAAGACATTGGATTAACCCAAATCAAATTCTCAAATTCATCTTCAAAAATTTCACAAGGAGACATGCAAAACAGAGCATTTTTTATTATAGATAGCTTAATGAGATAGAGGATATGTTTCTTATCCTCTTTTGGCAAGATATTTTCCCGATTTATTTCTGTTACAGCTAAAAGATACATTTATGTGAAGCTTTTTTCCTGACTTAGTTCTATGGATTCGACATCATTTGCTCAGGGGAGAAGAGGTAAAAGCTGAGGCAGTGTCACTTACTAAATTCACCTTCCATGTTCATTGACAAGTCAGATGGGAATTCAGCCTGAGGACATTGACTCCTGTTCTTCTGTGTAACCACTAGATCATTCTTTTCTTTCTAAAACATTTAAAAAATATATACTCATGCCCACAACACTTGACTACCTTAATATTGTTTTATTGCTTCATTTCTCTTCCCACGCTCTTCTCACTCATAACAATCATTCATGATATTTGGAAAGTGATTCAAAGAGAACACTTCAAAGTATTGTTTTGTGGCTCAACAAAACAATGTCTCCCTGTCTTTTCTTCCTTGGCTATCTTCAACAAAAGTGCCAGACAATGTGTATATTCACAAACACGTAATTAATTACCTTTATTTTATATCGCTAAGACCTCATTCAGTCTTCCTTTTCAGAAAACGTTTAAATTTACCTAAACATGACGGAAGAATATTTTTTCCTGTCTTTGGTCTTCATCTTTAACAAAAAGAAAAGGAAGGCTTAAGATTTTAAATAATGTGATGATAAAAAAAGAGATAATTTTTCATTTTCATAAAAACTTGACTTTAGCCAAGCTTTTTAGACATAAGACAGAGGAGTACATCAGCATTACTACTTATGAGATATTTTGAAGGCAATACACCCGCACACTAAGTGTATGCATAGGTACGTTTCAGACTTCTACTTTTGAACTATACCTCGTATGAAACAAAGTTGACATCTGCTGATGTCAAATAGAAGTTAAAGCTATACGACATATCAATAGGCTATTACAACAGCAGAAGAAAGAAGAAAGGCTATTAGAGTCATTTGAGAGTGTTATGGGATTTGAGTAATCAGAATGGATTTATGGGTGTCAAAAGTTTGTCAAGATTAGAGGCAAAACATCTTTGGTTTGGTAAGATTTTTTCACTTAGTGACAACATAGACAAATTGGATGTGGGGATAGAAGGAATGATACAAGGGTTTACTAATTCCAAGCAAAGAGAACAAGCTACCAGATCCTTTATGCCAGAAATAATCTGGGTTTTTTGGGGTTTTTTTGAGGGGAGGTTTTCTTTTCAATAAAGTTATGCTCTAGTGTTTTTATGAAATCCATGTGGATATACTCGAAACACAGAATTCCTAAAATGATCTGCTTTGACTTTACTTCAATTCTGTATAAAAATTTCCATTCTTCATATAATTCATACACCATTATTTTCTCTTTCATATTGACTTTCTGAAGAGATTATATTTACTTATTTATTTTAAAGATTTTATTTATTTATTTGAGAGAGAGAAAGAGAGAACATGAGTTGGGGGGAGGGGCAGAGGGAGAGGGAGAAGCAGACTCCCTGCTTAGCAGGAGCCTGACAAGGGGCTCTATCCCAAGACCCCAGGATCATGACATGGGCCGAAGGCAGGTGCTTAACCAACTGAGCCACCCAGGCACCCCTAGAAGAGATTATATTTAGAAATTGCATCCTCATCATCTAATGATTCTTTTCTGCACTGCTTCAAAATGTTTCAGTCTAATTAACATATTAAAATAATGAAAAAATAAGAAAAAGCAAATGCAATGGGACTGTGAGTTACAGAATGCACTTTGGGAGCAGAAAACTTTCAGGTTAGGTAAATCTGGTTTCTTTTTATACTTAAGACATGTATTTTGAGAAAGTAAGGTGTCTGAAAGTATAAAAATATAATTTCTTATACATTTTATTTATAAATGATATAGGGTCAACCAAATTTGATTTGGAGAAATGGTCTTACTTAAGAAGTTTACTTCAGTCTCATTTATTCATTTCTTCAACAAACATTATTTGAACCCCTACTATTCTTTTGGTAATATTGTAGGTCCTTGGAGTGAAAGAAGAATTAGTTCTCTCTCAGGGAGCCTATATCCTAGTAGAAGAGACAGATAATAAGCAAATACACACATTTAATATAGTATCCTGCAATGATGAATGCTATTACAGCAGGAAGAAGGCTCCGAGATAGAGAGTGATGCTGGAAGAGGATATTTTTGATGGGATAGTCAGGCAAGGCCTGTCTGAGGAAGGAATATTTCAGGAGAAGTGCACATGAAATGAGAAATGAGAAGTGCACATTAAACATGCAAGTGTTTAATGGAAGAGACTCTAACTACAGGAAAGAGAATTTCAAAAGTACTAAATTGGAAACAAGTTGGCCCACTCGAGAAAAAAGGAGCTCAGTATGGTTGGTGCTGAGTGAGAAAAGTGAGTGAAAGAAAACAAGATTGAGGAGTGGCCCTGGTGTAAGGCCAAGGGGGATCTTAATGGAAAGCTTGCTCTTTTATTTGGAATGAGATAGAAAACCCTGAGATATTTTGAGGAAAGTGTGTAACAAGATCTAATATATTATTTTAAATGATTACTCTGTCTACCACACGGAAGATTTATTGAAGGCTGGAGAGTAGGACAAAGGAGACCTGTGAGAAAATATTTTAGTAGTCTAGTGTGAAAAGATGGATGGTTTGGATTAGGGTATGTGCTTATGGAGATAATTCACTGGTAACTCCTTCATTTTAGTTGGTCATGTGCACTAATATAGGGAAGTCTAGGGACAGGAGCTTGTCCGAAGGGAGTTCAAGATTTTGAAATAAAGCAGGTTTTGTACCAGTACATCTATTGTGATTACAACAGACTTTGTCTTAGTATGTGCATTACAGAGAATATAGATTTAAGTAGTGGACAAGGATGTATGGAAACTAATCATTATGAAGGATGCATCCAACTTGTTAGGGAAAAGACTCATTACTTAATTGGTTTCAGAAGAGCTCACTACTTAAAATTAAAGTGTTATCTCTAACACATTGCTTATGACAAAATAAATTACAGATCAAACATATAAACACATATAATAAAACCATAAAGTTACTTGAGAAAACATAGGTGATTTTTTTTTAAACTTGTGGCAGATTGTCAGCAAAGATGGCTGCTACTTATTCTACCCATTCCTGTATTTGCATTCGCCCTAGCCACCCAGAAATGAAATATCTTTCCCCTCCCTTTGAATCTAGACTGGCCTCGTGGCTTGTTTTGGTCAATATAAGGGGCAGAGTGAAGCTATGCCAGTTGTGACTTAGCCCTTAAGAATCTGGCAGCTTACACTTTCTATCCTTTCTGTGTTCTGGGAATCACCTAAGAAGTTCAGTCCCTTTGCAAGGGAGAACGGCTCCGCCAATCCTCAGACATTCTAGCCACCCCAGCTGAAGCAACAGACATGAGAATGAAACCATCTTGAAAGTTCCAAGCTCCAGGTGAGCTCCTAGTGGAATGTAATCAAATAGTTCCATGGAGGCAAAGCAGAAGGGTCAATATGGACGCTGCACATAATGGATTTGCATCATGGTTTATGAATCTCAAGCTTAGAGAATTCAAATCTTTTATAATTGGCTGCAAGAAAAATCTGACCCATTCTATGGAGAGAGATGCAAACTTTATTATTCTGGACCATAATTAAATCTTCTCTCTGCCTGGTAAAAATCCACAATTTCTACTTCCAAAGCTGTTTACTAGGCAAACACCCTTGAAAAGATGATCTAGGACAAAAGCAGCCAATGCCTCTGTTGACAAAATGTGCAGCAATACAAGGTAACCTTGGAGAATTGCATCCCACTAAATCCAAGATCTGGAGCTAAACTATTCCACCTCTGCTACCTCTTTACCTTGTATCTCGTGTAAGTTAATGAATCTCTCTGCCCCTCGGTTTTCACATATGTAAAATGATTTTAATAATAGTACTATTAAGAATTGAAGTGGGGTGCCTGAATGGCTCAGTCAGTAGAGCATGCAACTCTTGATCTTAGGGTTCCACAACCCTTTGAGTCCCATGGTGGGTGTAGAGATTACTTTTAAAAAATTTACCAAAAAAAAAGGAATTAAAAAAAATGAAACAGAATTGGTTAAAGTATTAGATCAATGCCAGAGTCAAACTAAATGGTAAAAAGTATTGGCTAGTATTATGATTGGGATACATTCATACAACTGACCCCTCTTCATCCATTATAAGCAAATGAAACACAACTATGGAGTGATATCCAAGATATACTTAAAGTGAAAAAAAAAAAGCAAAGTTCAAAACACTATAGAGCACATTATCATTTGTATAAAATAAAAATAATACATAAATATATGTATATATCTACAGAACCACAGACATATATAGTTGTTGCATGTTCCTAGGCTATCTCTAAAATACTCAAATACTGGTAATCGGGGTTGTCTCCAATGAGAAAAGCCATGGCTAGGCAAGAGGGTAGAAGGGAAACATACTTTTCTCTCTATACTCTTTGTTAACTCTTGAATGTTGTATTATGTGACTGTATTTACTCTATACAAAAAAATAACAAAATAATTAACCTGAGTTGAAAATGTGCTTGTTTATGAGTAAATTTAGATTTATGTTTAAGTGGATATATATTATTAAAACACTAAGTTATCTTAATAATGTAGAGTTTTGAATTGGCAATATAATATTTTAAATAAAGAACTTCAACATCAGGGAAATGCAAACCAAAACTATAGTGAGCTATCACCTCATACCTGCTAGAATAGCTATTTTCAAAAAGATAAGAGATAACAAGTGTTAGCAAGAATGTGGAGAAAAGAGAATCCTTGTGCACTGTTGGTGGCATCATAAGTTGGTGGAACCACTGAGGTAAACAGTGTGGAGTTTCCTCAAAAGATTACAAATAGAATTGTCATGTGATCTAGCAATCCCACCTCTGGTTATATATCCAAAGGAAATGAAGTCACTGTCTCAAGGAGATTATCTGCCCCCTCATGTTCATTGCAGCATTATTCACAATAGCTAAGATGTGGAAACCTAAGTGTCCATCATCGTATGAATGGATATAGAAAATGTGGTCTGTATATATAAAGTGGAATATTATTTGGGCGTAAAGAAGGAAATCCTTCCATTTGCAAAAACATGGATGAATATGGAGGATATTATGCTAACTGAAATAAGTCAGAGAAAGACAAATAGTGTATGATGTCATTTACATGTGGAATCTAAAAAAGTCAAACTCGTAGAAATGGAAAGTAGATTGGTGGTTTCTGGGGTGGTGGTGTGGGGAAAAGGGGAGATGTTGGTCAAAGAGCACAAACTTTCAGTTAAGATGAATAAATTCTGGGGGTCTAATATATAGCATGGTGGCTATAGTTAACAATACTGTATTGTATACTTGAAAGTTTCTAAGAGAATAAATCTTAAATGTTCTCACAACAGCAAAAATAACCATGTAAGCTGATGGATATTCAGCTAACCTTATTTTGGTAATCATTTTTCAATATGTATGTGTATCAAATCATCACATTGTACATCTTAAACTTACACAATGTTATGTGTCAATTATATCTCAGTAAAGCTAAAAAAAAATTAAGATCTTCAATATCAGTACAGGTAAATAGTAGGATCATGACCAGAATTGTGTGTTTGGTAGTTTCAGGCTGGATGAGCTTGGTTGAATTGATTCAGTGATTTTGTGTTCTTGTGGATTTAACTCTTTAAGCTTCCTTTGAAATTTCAGTTTTGTCCTATTCCGGACTGCAAAATCTATATGCAAAGAAAAAAAAGAGAGGGAGAGAACCAGAACCTTTTTTTAAAGCTCTACTGAATTTTCTGTGCACTTCTGAAGGTCTGTGGTTTTTAATCATCAAACCACAAAAAAAAAGCAGGATTAAGACATGTGGGCCTTACAGTGATGGCGAAAACTTCACATTAATTATGGATGAAAGGCCCAGCAGAGCCAAGCAAGTTCAGATTAAGTTTGGCAAATTTATTGTTATTTTCCAGAAAACTAGCCAAGTATTACAGGGGGGAATACCCATCCTTTCTCCCCCCCACCACCACATGTTCCCCTTTGCATCAATTGTGACATTGAGATTTTGGCAATTTTGCCCTGGATTTACGAGAATTGGAAAGAGGGCTCACAAGGAGCAAACTCTTGGGCTTTCTTTGTGGACATCCATTCCCAAGGAAGTTCACATTTTGAAATCTGCTATTGCTGGTATCTGCCTCCTGTACTAAATCTCACCCTTAAAATGTCCCTGATCTTCTTGTGATATGGCTAGCTCTCAGAAAAATATTGCTGTTGCCAGACAGCTAAGAACCCATAATACTGATATAATACTTTCCTAACAGTCATTGTTTGTTCTAAAATACTGCAAAAATATTTTATTTTATGTAAGTTTTCAACAGACCAAGTATCAGCTATAGGTCAGTCTTGGTCTACCAACCTACAAGGTGACATCTATGGAAATTGGCATTTGAAAACATGGGTTCAAATCTGAGTTTTACCTCCCTCATCTGTACAAGCTTAGAAAAAGACTTCACCTTTGAGCATCATTTTCTCTAGAAGAAATAGGACTTGTAATACAATGCCAGTGAGGGACCTGGAAGGAAAAAGTTGGCACATTCAATGGGGTTGACGGAAGAGAGTTTAATGAAGAGACTATTTATAGACTTGTGGGGGTTAAAGGGAAAAAGCCAAAATCAGCACCAGCTGGAAACCATTACTATCTTTACACCTGAAGGGGTGAGGAAAGGGAGTAGTTACCAGAAGCCCCAAGAACTGCAGCTGTAGGTAAAGGCTGCCCAGTAGGTGCTTAAGAGAGACATGACATGTGCAAAGTGTCTAGTAAAAAAAACTAGCATGGACACATCTAATATTTAGTTTAAAAATAAATGAAGTAGTTATAGATGGAAAGAGTAAATTTTGTAAACATATCAACAGTTGGAAACTGGTGACAATAGTAAGAGTTTTTTCCTCAGAAAGAAGAAATAACAAAAAGCACATTCCCTGGGATTTATTAAAATATTATAAAATTAAAATTTATAATAAGTGTTATATGACAAGCCAATGGAGAAGAATTGATAATTCTGAAGCAAATTCTGCATAAAGGAGTTCCAATATGATACAAACTCCTAGGGAGAAGATGGTTATTCAGTAAATATTGATTGGAAATTGATCAATAGTTTTGGGAAAAAATTGGATGCTTGTCCACTTTTTTTTTTTTTTTGGAAGGGCTTTCTTACAAATACTGACAGGATTGTGTTAAAATCTCTGAGTAAGATGAGAGATCAGTTAATTTCTTCTTGAAAGCCTGCCTTCAAGATGTATATTTACTCAACTTTAATGGTCAAGGTGTATATCTGCCAATTTTTTTGTCCTTCTGGTATACTAGGTGGGAGGTTGCCCCTTCAGCCTTGATTTGGAAAGAAGAGGATATGGAGCGGAGCCATAAACAACCCATGCAAGGTGTAAATGAGAGAGAAGTAATCCTTTGCTGTTGTAATTTATTACTTCTGTATATTTTAGTGCAATCTACCTGATCCAGTTTATAGATTTTAACAAATATTCTTGGCAAAATCTAAAGCTGCTCAAAATCTTTACCATCCTCCTAAATAATACAAAAAATGTAGAATGATTTATATGTTACTTTTTCTTTTACTTTAGTTCTATCATTTTTTTAATCCTCAGAGGAGAAACAATTATTTTATACTATTAATATTTTTTAAATTCATAATAATTTGGGGGCGCCTGGTCATATTTGTTTAGATTTACCCACATATTTAACCTTTTAAATATTAAACCTACTCACCATTGCTTTTTTTCACCTGATGTACGTCAATTATATTTTTTCATCTGTTGTATGTCAATTATACCTCAAAAATAATTTGTAGGAATTTTATTTGCCTTTAAACATTTTAATGAACCTCAATATTTGACATAATTTATTTATTATCTGTGAATTATATCTTTTACAATTGCAGTTCTGTATTTTGATTAATGTAATTTTTTTGATTCAAGATAATTTAACTTGATTAGAAAGGAGCCAATGATTAAAATACATAATTTAAATATATTTAAGGTTTTGTTTTCCTAATTTTAGTATTAACAATCTTTGATCAGAAAAAACACACAACATAGGATGGGGAGAACTCTGAGACTGGCCTGTAGTTCTTTCCAAATATATAATAAAACTGGCTTTTAAAAGCCATGGAATAATGTTTCAAATATATCAATTTATTCCTTTTAACAGCATAAATTAAATTTCTGGGTCATTTTTTCTAACATATGCAAAGTCTGAAAATAGACTAAAATTCAAACCTCAGAAGATAATTATGGGATAGATATCTGGAGACCTTCCTGACCATAATCTCAGCTATGGAGAATAATTCCAGGACTGTATATTATACTGGTGTTGGAGAATTATTTGGGAAAGTAACGACACAGAGACTTAAAGAATTTAAAGATGGTTGATATTTAAGTGTGTTAGTTCAGGGAAGAATGAAACAATAATTTTGAGAAGAGTCACAGTTACACATAAAATTCAAAAGACTAACACATTTCTTTCAAAATAATATTTTCAGAGGTTGGGAGTAAATAAATTTTCAAATCTACGAATTACTTCCTCTTCGAAGTTAAGGGCTTGACAAAGTTTATTTGGGATTTGACTAATTAAAAATAATGTAAAACCAATATTTGAGATGACAGGAATAAACAAACGTGACCTACTTTATTCAAGAGACATTGTATAGGGGCGCCTGGGTGGCTCAGTCATTAAGCGTCTGCCTTCAGTTCAGGGCGAGATCCCGGGGTCCTGGGATCGAGCCCCACATCAGGCTCCTCCGCTGGGAGCCTGTTTCTTCCTCTCCCACTCCCCCTGCTTGTGTTCCCTCTCTCACTGGCTGTCTCTCTCTGTGTCAAATAAATAAATAAAATCTTTAAAAAAAAAAAAAAAAGAGACATTGTATAGTCAAAGATAAGTTGTAAATATTTATAAAATAATTTAGGAAATGAAAAATAGTTAAGAAGTTATAGAAAAGTAAAATAGGGTAGTACTTAATATAAGCTTTATTTTTTTTTTAATTTAAAATTTAGTTAACATACAGTGCAATATGAGTTTCAGGAGTAGAATTCAGTGATTCATCACTTACTTACCACACCCAGTGCTCATCATAACAACTGCCCTTCTTAATACCCATCACCCATCTAGCCCATTCCCCCCACCCACTACCCCTCCAGCACCCCTCAGTTTGTTATCTATCCTTAAGAGTCTCTTATGGTTTGTTTCCTTTTTTCCCCTCTTCCCATATGTTCCTCTGTTTTTTCTTCCTTAAATTCCACAAAAAATATAAGCTTTAAATTAACATATCCTGGATTCAAATATCTGGTTCTACCACGGTTAATGCTGTTTGACTTTGGGAAATGTATGCTGTCTTTTCTTCATTTTCCTGTAGGTTGGAGATAATGGAATCTACCTTGTAAGATTTTTTTAGAACAAATAAGTTAATTATTCCAAAGAGCTGAGTACAATGACTGGCATGTAGTAAGTGCTCAATGCATGTGAGATATTATGGCCTTATATTATTGCTCTTCTAACAATGATTAGGAAACACTTCCATTGCATTATCTTATTATCTTGCCCTTCCCTAAAGCTGATTATATATATGCAAATAAGCATGTGTGCATGTGTCTGTGTGTGTTAATTTTCACCAAATTGTGATTCAGTAAAGTCAATAAATAGATTTGTACTTTAAGGTTCAGTTATAAATCAATATTAAGGAGGTTAAGAAAACAGCTGCCTCTTGAAAGTAGACTGCCATTTACTAGCTGTGTGACTGATGGCAAGTTACTTTATCTCTACTGATCTTAGCTTTGTCATCTGTAAGTGATAATAATAATAGTATTATTCTCCTGGGATTCTTGTGAGGATTAAGTGAGTTAGTATGTGTAAAATAGAAGTGTTGACACAATAATTATTTAGATATCATTATGACGAGGTACTATTTAATGATTATGTGTTATTTTAATTACACTTATGCCCTCTTTAATATTTTATTGTACAACAAAAATGATAATGTAGTCACATGTACTCAGGTATGTTTAAATGTTAGAAATCTAAACTTTGCTTTATGTATTAGGATTTATGTGTATTTAGGACTCATTTAAGCTCACATGATTAGTTTTTAAAATAGATGTAGAAACCACATGGGTAGATTTTGTATGTTCTTACCTACTGCAAATGCCTCCCAGCTATATAGTATTTAGGCATTTCTTTTTTTTTTCCTTTCCTTCTTCTGCCTTCTTATAAATCCAAGTGAAATATATATGCTGTACTTTTTAAAACAATGGTCATTCAACCCTAAATAAATTATGTACTTAATAAAGTTTTGAAATGTTACCCATTAAATCTTTTCTGAACTGCATTCCTATGTCAGTTTTTAACTCTAACTTGAGATTTGGAAGATATATGTATAAATAAAATAGAGCAAAATTTAATTATTTCTTTAAAAATGTTTCCTTATAGTGTGTTAAAGTTTTAAATGGCAACTTGTTTAATTATGTTTAGCTTCAGAGAACATAAAAAAGATTTTCAGCTATGAGTTTTGAGATTGCTTGTGGGTAAAGAACATACCATTAAAATATGATCTGTCCATAACAAGCTATTGATTAGTAGCAAATTTTTAAATCTTTATAGCCAATAATAAAATTAGCTATATTCTTAAATAAAAGACTCATAGCAAAATAATTGAATTCTGATAAACAAATTAAGGAATAATTTTGTGTGTGCATTGCTACAACTGAAGTACCTATCTGTATAATCAACTGACCAAAAATCAAAGAAAATTTTAACTTGATATTCATAGTTAAGGATATTTTATAATGTTTTCAGGTAAAAATTACTTTTTCAAAGAAGCCTCTTTGCTTATTGGTAAATATAATAGCAAACTTGACTGTTTAAAGCATGTTTTTACACATATTATTTCTTCAGATGGAGAACAATCTTGTTATGCTATTATTTTCATTGATACATGTCAGATGAGGGATATGAGCTTAAGATCAAGCATTTCAACATATAATTTCAGACTTTAAGTCTTGGGTCTTTTGACTTTACTCCTCTGAATATTGAGAAGAGTTCAATGTTTTGAAATTGGGAAATTATAAACCATTCTTTTAAATCAACTTAAGCGTATACCTTTTTTGGCTATAGTACCTGAATAAACCTTTAGAATTTTTATATGCTACAGTGTATAGCAATTACAAATACCTGGTGGGTACTTCAAGAGATAATGACTATAAACTTACTACATTTTCTCAAGTACTCATGGTCACCTCTGGCAATCTTTGCCATGCTGAAAAGGGAAGAAGGGGAGATTGACTTTTGAAGACACTCTCTCCAAGCAAGGCAATAGTGAGGCATAAAAGACAAATGCCACCAGGTTTCACAAGCAAGCAAAAGTGACAAAACTGTTTAAGCAAGTCCTGGCTTCAGTTCAGAAGTGGCTGGATACAAGAGAGCTTGGCCTGACCCATTACTGAGCCTTGAGTGGATTGTTGCATTGAATGGATACAATCTCAGTTTTGCCATCAAGTTTTTTTTTTTTTTTTCTGATTTTGATCAGTTCTGGAAAGCAGTAGCACTAGTTCCTTCTTAGAAGCCTCTGACTGCTTGATCTCTATACGCTCTAGACAAAGGCCATTTTAATCATAAATAAATTGGCTCAAGTCTAAATGGACATGTTCTTTATGGAAGAGAGTAAAATTCCCTGATTCTGTTTTATCCATTCTCTGTCAAAAAGCGTGTGATCAGATGATGTCCTACTGGTGATAAGAGTTGGGTTGAACTTAATGATTCACAAAGTGAATCACAAATGTAGAGACAAAGGGACATTGTCATCTTTAATCTAGTGACAGTTGATAATTCCAGGAACAGGGCAGAACTTAAAAAGTACATTTGTTTCAGGGAAGAAGATGGGAGAATGTGAAATCCACATTATTACATAATTGAGAAAAAATGCAAATAAAGGTCAAATGACAGTAAAATAATCTCTTTTCTCATGCTTTCTGCCAAATCACTGCCGGAAGATTGTTTTCATATTAAAAAGCAAAAACTAAAGTATGGAGAGTTAAAGATCTTACTGCTTTGGTACAAACAACAAGAGCAAACCTGTATATTTTCTTGCACGGTTTCTTATACAGGTAAACACATAATTAGGTAAAACTTAAATGGTTGTATACAAAATACGTTATAATTATTAACAAAATAATGTAATTCTGAGTGCATTTGAAAGACGTGCAATTGTGTTTTGTCAGTTCCTATGAGTACTTGCTGTGATTCAATGAATCGAAGTTGCATGAATAAACGTCACTCATTGCCGGCTGTGGAAAAAGAAACCAAAAAAATGATAAAATAAATGAAAAATATATAGTGTTTAGGGTTTTCTCCCCCAAACACACACACCCTGCTGAATGATTTGAGAGATAATAACGTTTAAGGAAACATTCTCGTTTTTTGCCTTTGGGGAAGGTCAGAGGTTTAGAAATTTTTCTAAGAAAGAATGGGGAGGGTCTATTTGCCTCAGGCTAACAGAGTGCATTTGATTAGAGCTAAAAGAAACCAACAACAAAAACAGCCTTTAGATAGCTTTCCTGGAGTGTTGACTACCCATACTAATCATCAACACCTCACTGCACACCATTGCCAGGAGAGAAGAAAACATCCCACTCTTTCATTTTTTTTTTTCCTTTAAAAGGCCAAACATGCTGTCTTTGGATAGATTTCAATCCTGCTTTAATTCATTAAAAAGTGAAACAAAATCACCACTTACATCCTTGACAGCTGGCAGGTTTTATGTGTTCTTGCTACTTCTGCCAAGCAGCAAAGGTTTCATTCAACTCAGTCACGGATCCTTGGAGAGCTGCGAATGTGGAGCCCATCAAAACACGGTGGTAACAATGGTGCTGGGACCTGCAGGCATGGGGGTATTATGCCAATGCACCGGTGTGGAGGAAGTCATAACTTCTTAAAACTTCAAAAAGAAACTGCAACAAAAGCTTTGCGAAGGTTCAGATCATGGGGCGTTTCCATGCCTCTTGGCGAAGAAATGTATCAAAATGTTGATTATCTTTTTAATATGCTTTGTAGACATCTAAAGGAAGAAATGTATTTTTAAGAGAACATATATAGTAAAAAAAGAAGTTGGGAATTAAACTGCCTTCCATTAAAAATATGGAACGATGGAACTTATAATGGGTGAATGCAGATACAACTGAGAATTTGGGAACATAGCAGAATTCTTGGAAATTAAAACACATTTTCTTTGATTAAAAAATACTAATTTCTTATGAGAATGGGGTGTGTTATGAGTAGGGTGGGGATAAAATCATGAATTATGAGCTTCTTTATGTTATTTACTTGTGGAAACAAAAGCACTAAATTATAACATGGCCATAAGAAATGACTAGTTGTAAATTAGTTAATTACGGTAAAATTTAGTTTCTCTAACTGTAATTTTCTTTTGGCTTGGTTAATTATAATTATCACTAGTCCTGCTGTGAGAGATCATGCAGGAATAAGGTAACTAAATGTTAATTGCATTTCTCAGCCAAGATTAATTTACAAAGGTACCACATGAAACTGAAGGAGTCCATGCAGACTAATGTTTAGAAATCTACTTTTGAAGTTCGATTCCCTGAGTTCCTACCATTTTTGCCATAGATGTGTGATTTAGGCAGTTGCTTAATCTCTCTAAGCTTTAATATCTTTATTTATAAACTGAAATAAAATAATAGTATCTGCTTTATGGTGTGAAAAAAATTAGGGGTTGATATAAAGTGTTTAACCAAGTTCCATTATAACCACATTATAAACATTTTAAAATGTTTATGCTAATTATTACCATAATATAAGATATATATTTAATTTGGTAGTTTCCACAAGTGCCAGCATAAATGTTATGTATATATTCAAGTACTATACTTATGAAGTAGGACTTCGCCATCCTTGGCCATGAAAGTCAAATGATTTGCAGACTAGACATGGATGTCACTGCCCAGATTTGTTCTTAGTGCTTAAAAATAGAATCAGAATTTTAATTTAGATCTCTAATTTTTGTTATACTTAAGACTTTTTAACTAAAATGAAGGGGGTAGAAATAAACCTAGAATAAAATGGAGAACATGTGCTTTGCTTATCTTTTGATTTATGCATTTATATTTTAACACCTAAAATAAATGGTTTATTTAATCAATTAGCATGCAAGTATGTGTGTACACACGTATTCAATCTTTGAGGACATCACTACCATTACCACGGGCATCTGGAAAGGATCTGTAGCCACTTTCGTAACTGAGTCTCAATCCAGCCCAAGAGGATGGCCAAATTAATATGACTGGCTTTATTAAATTAAACAACAGCTTTAGGCATAAGAAACTATTTATCAATCTTCACTATATTATAAAAAATAGCTGTTTTGTCAATCATAGACTGTTTCTATAACTTGACTGGGTCAGTTTCATGTTGTTTCAGTTAGTTATATTTATATGCCTGTTATTTTCTGATCTCTACTCCTTATCTCTGGTAGAAGGAATGACTCAGAGCTGCAACTACAGACCAAAAAGAGGATTACTTTTGGCTCTAAAGCAAAAAAGCCAGAGGCACTGACTTTTCCGGCAAAATGTAATCATTATGGCATGTGTTCAGGCTTAGGTTGTTTCATTTATTAAGCCAACAAATTCTTAAAACAAGGCCTTGCTTTTAGAAACCCATCTTGTTTCTTTTTTGCCTGTGCAAGATTCCTTTTTTTTTTTTTCCCCAGATTTTTAAAAATCTATTCTCAGGACTAGTGCCTGCAACTAAAATTAATTTGCAGAATAACATGAAGTAACTTCTGGTAATTATTATTTTTGCATTTTTATTTCTTTCAATGTGGGAAGATGAGACACATATTCTGTTTTCAACCAGACCTTATAGTGAGTAGTATACTGGGTAATGAGATTTGAAATACATTTTTAGATAGCAGGCAAAACCAAGAAATCTTTATCTACACGTCTATAGGGCTTCTCCTGTGTAAGTACTTAAGTTTCTGGACTAGAATAAAATTACAAATTTCAACATATGTGGAAGATATTGGAAAGGCAGAGTTATAAATATGTCATAACAATTCTTTCCTTGTGAATTTCTCTGATAAATTTAGCTACAATTTTAAAGTCTATTATTTTGCAAGCAAGCGTGCTTCAAGCAAAAGAGAACTGTCATGATGGAGACTTTTGGTCCAAAAGAAAGATATTTACAATATCTCAAAGGCAAAATATTTAAAGGTGAAATTTTACTCTATGAAACACTGCCTCTTTGTAATGACACCATTTTTCATAAGTTGTTAAAGTCTAATTTCCAAAATGTAAAACAAGACTTTTATACAAATATAAAATGAGCACACATCAACAACTGTATTCAATTCATTAATTAATAATGGAACCAATCAGATGCTAAGACTAATTCAAAAAGCCTTCTAGAAGCTGAGTATCTAAAAAAATTTAATAAAGGACACTTTGAATAAGATTGCAAGGTTAGACAATGCTAGTGAATCTCCTAAAAGGCAAAAAAACCCCACATAATCTTTGGCGTTATCTCTTATTTTGAACAGAAATTATTTGCATATCTACTAGACAAAATCTGTAAGTGAACATGTAACTCCAGCAAGTCTGAGACTTTAATCAGTTATAAACAGGGAGCTGGAAAAAAGAGTATATTCCCAAAAGTACTTAAGTAATTTTTGGCTTGGACTATGCTACCCTCATCTGTCATTGAAAAGACACACCACTTCCTTTTTCTTCTCTAAACTTTTAGATACTTTTCAACTTTTAGATAAGTTTTCTTAGCAAAATAAAACCAAGATTTTTCCATGACTAAGAATACTGTACTTCTCTACTCTCACTCAGGTTGTTTATTGAATCCTGTTGATACTTCTGTCGCAGGATCTCCAACATTATACTCCTAAAGCACATTCTATGAGACATGTGGGATCCATGGGCAAACACATTTAGAAACATTGACATGTTCTCTTTCTGATTACCAATGGCATTATAATTGCATATTGGGTAAAATTAAAATCGGTATGGAAGAGCAGAAAGTTACCTGTTCCGTGTATAGTCTTAGAAAAAGCTATGATACAGATCAAGGACAAGAAGAGGCACCATGTTGGAATGGAACTTCATTATAAACAGCTAAGAGAGTAAAGTTCCCTTTCTTTGTAAAAGGTGCTATGTATGTATGTATGTATGTATGTATGTATGTATTTAATGTCTTTTCTTGACACTGGAGAGCAATAAAATGGGTAGTCTGTATCACACTTGGAAATAGGAGATATTCTTTAACTCCAAGTCTCTTACAAGATGGAGCAAAATCAGGAGAATGTCTGAGGATAAGGAAAGCAATGTGTAAAGCTGTCTCAGCTAATGTTAATTTATGGATCAAAATATGAATCTAGGTCTTCCAACTCTATCTAAAAGGGCTTTTCATGTAACATTAGAGAAGGAATTCTGGTGACCAAAAGCCAAACCGTTTCCTTGAATATGTGGGAGTAATTCTTTGCTGTATCTTGGACCAGAGTAAGTTATTAATCAGTTTCAGATTAGCTTTGTTATTAAGTACAAATAATAATGAGCAACTGGGATGTGTGAGGATTACCATTCACTCATTCATTATAACTATTTTTCTATATCTCAGCTTAGATTCATAAACCTATCATATGTAGCTGTTTGAGTTTTTTCTCAAGAAAAAAGTTTTTATAAAAAACTGGATTCATTTTCCCACAGATTGCATATAAGTCTTGATGATTTTGCAATTGTTTGAGTTGGCTATTAATAATGCTTTTGAAAATCAGTTATGTCTCAAGTGTTCTATCCTTGGGAAAATAAACCAATAAAAGCTCAAAGTGCATGAAAAAAGTATAACACTAAAACACTAAGAAAATTAATTTCTAAATTTTGAAATGTATTTCAAACAGAGGTGCTAGAAAACTCACTTTTATTAACACTCAGTGTGATATATGTTTCATCCCCAAGGTAATATGTTCCTGTCCTTTTAGATAATCCGGTTTTGTCAAAATTGCAAATCTACTATGTCTTCAGAACCTTGTGATATAGATCTTGTTTTAGTTTTCTAGCACTATCATAACAAAATACCACTGACTGGGTGACTTAAGCAATAGTAATTTATTTCCTCACAATTCTGGGGGCTTGAAGTCTGAGATCAAGATGTCCTCAAGGTTAGCTGCTTCTGGGGCCTCTCTCTTTGGCTTATAGATGGTCGTCTTCTCCCTGCGTCTTCATATGGTCTTCTTTCTGTACATGTCTGTGTCCTAATTTCCTTTTCTCATAAGGATACCAGTCATATCAAATTAAGACCCACTCTGATGACCTCATTATAACTTAGTTACCTTTTTAAAGACGTGTGATCTAATAGGAAATATATATATTGGTCTCTTCCCCCACCCCTCCACCCCAAGTTCCCAACACATGGCTTGTGGAAACCTTGTAACTTCGTAGGTAATAGGAGTGTCTTTTGTTCTAATGCAGTGATTCTGGGTGGGCTTCTGGATAGCTCCTAGATGAGGGCTGGTCCCCAAAAAGACCAAGTCATAATTAGAAGCTTGAAATTTTCAGCTCCTCTCCCAATTCTTTTGAGAAGGGAAAAGGGAGGGAAATGGAGTTTATGATCAATCATGCCTACATGACGAAGACTCCATAAAAAACCCAAAAGTACAGGGTCTAGAGAGCATCTAGGTGGGTGAATACATCCATGTACCAGGAGAATGACGCACCCCAACTCCATGGGGACAAAAACACCAACACTCAGGACCCTCCAAACCTCACCTTATGTATCTCTTCATCTGTCTATCTGTATCCTTATCATATCCTTTAATAAACTGGCAAATGCAACTGTTTTCCTGAGTTCTGTGAGTCACTCTTGTGAATTAATTACACCCAAGGAGGGGGTCATGGGAACCTCTGATTGGTAGCCAAATTGGACAGGAGTTGTTGGTAACCTGGGGACCTAGTACTTGCTGTTGGTATCTGAAGGAGGGGGCCAATCTCATGCAATTTAGTCCTTAACCTGTGGGATCTGACACCATCTCCAGATAGATAGACTCAGAGCTGAGTTAAATGGTAGGACAACCAGCAGGTCTTGGAGAATTGCTTGGTGGGGAAATCCTCACACATCTAGTGTCAGAAGTGTGAGTGTGAGGTGCTGGTGTGAGAGTAGGGGAGACACACAGGAGGAAGGACTGGGTTTTTCCCTACTCAGGAGGAAAAGACTGTTTTGTTTTAATTTCTTTCCTACTCGAGACACTATCTCCAAATACAGACAGTCACAATCTGAGGTCCTGAGAATTAGGACTTCAACATACGGGAAGGTACATAATTCAGCCCATAACAGACCTCAAGTCTGCCCAGTAACAAATTTCAATCTTAAGTAGTGTTCTTTATCACCTGCTCTCTTTTCTTGGTATGCATTAATTTTAGATGTCACTCTTTTGATTTCCAAAATTGCTCCATGCAGTTCCACTGTTAGCTCTAAGGAAGAAGTTAAACATCACCCTTATTAATGACTCACTGTTTGGAATTTAATCACTGAACTGGCATTGAGATTATTTTGAATATTTTTTATCCAAATATACTGAAACACACAGAAATCAGTGAGAATTGACAAAAACATCATATTTTTGTAGGTTTACTTCTGATTTTCCTGGTGAGAGAACACAGAGGATAATGAGTTTTCAGGAACATGGCAGAGCCCTCATTCTGATAACTACAGGGTATAGAATGTGACCCTTTAGGAAGGTGTATAAAACCCTATGTGGTGTAACGAAAAGTTAGAAACCAAAAATTCTAAGTATCTCATAATCTAAAGTTACTTGCTGATAAACCAATGACATTCTTTGCCTTCCCCTACCACTGGCCAGTTCTTTTTTTTTTTTTTTTTTAATTATTCACTTATTTATCAGAGAGAGATTGAGAGAGAGAGAGAGTGAGAGCACAAGCAGGGGGAGCAACAGGCAGAGGGAGAAGCGGGTTCTCTGATGAGCAAGGAGCCCAATACAGGACTCCATCCTAGGACCTGGGATGATGACCCGAGCTGAAGGCAGACACTTGACCAACTAAGCCACCCACATGTCCCCAACAAGTTCTAAGGTGGGAAAGAAGCCTAGCAGGTTCTTTTACTTTTCCTTCCTGTACCTTACCTTAGAGCATAGGTGTATGTGTGCAGAACACATCTTAGTTATGTAGTACTTGGCTCCTCTACCTTGTACTAAGTTTGTTTCCTCTTGTCTAGGGTCAGGGAGAAGGAGTTCAAGAAAAGGGCATGTGATTCATGTCTATTCTGTGGCTGTGCTGAAATTCTGGATTTCTCCTGGGAAGGATGTGTGAGTTCAGAGAACCCAGTAAGAAATTCCCTCTTACACACACACATGCACACACACACACGCGCACACACACACAGAGCACAGTTCTCAAACAAGGGAAATCAGCCTTCAGTTAGATCCCTTTCGACTCCTCTAAGCACTTGACCCTGCTGGTAGATTCATTTGTTCTTTCTTCTTAATTTCTTTTGCCCTAGCAAAGGATACCCTAGCATCCTTCTTACAGTTCAGGTAAGATGGCTAAAATACATCTACCTTCTGTAGTATTTGCCTAATCCACAGAAAATTCATGCATTTTTGCCATAACAAATGGTGGGAGTGCATAGTATTCTGCTTCTGCCTCCTTTCTCCACCCTGAGATCAGTCTGATTTTTTTTTATTTCTTTTCTTAGAGGGATGTAAGGAAGATTATAAGATTTTAAGAAGATTTTGGAATAACCTTTCAGTTTGGTTTAGTGATCTCCCCCACAGGTTGAGTCATTTTTCCAAGGCTTCTTATGAGGTGATGGTCATATTAATGAAGAAAGGGGAAGTGGAGGTTGATAGACTGACTGGTGACCCTGGAAAAGGGAAGATCTTTGTGTCTTTCTTTAGATTGTGCAATACTTAGAAAATTTTGTCTCCAGTTCATGACTGTAGTTTCTAACTCAGGGCACTCGACACCCTATTTTCTTAGTAAAAAATTCATTCACCTAGAAAGCAACTATAGTGAAAATGGTCAACCTGTAATATACTGAATTCTAACCAATTGCCCTGGTATTTCCTTGGAAATCTAATTTTTTTAAACAATGGGAAAGAAAATTGAAGAGTGATCATTCAAAGTATATTTTCCCAATTCTCAGAAGTTCTAATTATAAACTTACTTGTATGGTGGATCTAAATAGATTTTTATGACACATAGTACTCAAGGTTTATATCCAGGTTCTTGAATATAATTTGTGTATAATTATAAAACATAAAATTATAGAATGTAAAAGCATAAAAATATAATCCTTTTCTATTTATATCATAATATTTTTAGAGTTGAAAAGGACAAAATGGGTATATAATTGTTTTATAAACTGTAAAATGCTAAAAAACATGAAATAGTATTTTTTCTTTTTGGCCCGGCTTATTTCAAAATTCATTTGTGTATAAAACTGACTCTGCAAAAAAGAAGATAAACTTTGGAAGGAATAAAAAAATCACCCAACCCCAGTGTTCTTCCTCTTAGAATTGTTAACTGAAACAACAAATGACCAATCACTTAAACCCTAAATATAAGGGGAGCGGACCCCTCTGTTGTGCCCTCAAGCCACCTGCTACAAGTGGGAAGAGCAGCTAGTAGCTTCTGAGCTGGAGCTGAGATTTGACCAGGTAGGTTTCCTGCAGGAGGTGGTGGTTCAGAACAATAAATTTGTATTTGGACAGTACTCAGTTGCCTTCTCACTCACATATAGTGTGATCTTATTCAAGTTGCTTACATGTTAGTGAGAATCATGATATTACTACTCTGGGTAGATGACAAAACTTGTAGTATGCTGGTGCGCAAAATTGTCCACACTATTACACATTATTAGCTCTTGCCATGGATTAGCATCGCTTGAAGTGCTTTACATGCATCACATCATTTATATACTTGTAAGTGCTTTACACATGTAACATGAATTGCATGCTTACATGTACTATATACTTTTTTAGCTCTGTAGTTGTTAGGTGCAAGAAAGGCTAGCAAAAGCAAAATTTGCCTAGTTCTCCAGAAAACTTCTGTGCTTCCAGCCATGCAGTTGGAAAACCTGGCAACATGGGGGCGGTAAGCAGAGAGCCGGAAGGGCTGTAGACCACAGAATCAGGGTTTTCCCTCTGGCCACATAATTACTGTGACCTGCAGGCATAGTCTTTTGTGAGGTTCCTTGGACATATGCTTTATTACTATTTAACTGATCCCTTTTCAATATTATTCTACTGGACATGAAGTGTGCTCATTTCACTCTCAGTATCTAGTTTCAAAATTGAAGAACCACAATCTCATGGACAGAGTGGAAGATACACTTGCAGTCTCTGAACAGATTATATAAGCATGTCTCTTGATAAACTTCTTTTTAACCTTATATTTATAATACGCTAGACCTTGAAAAGACATTAGACATAACTGAGACTTGCGCAGACCCTAAATATATGTTATGAGAAAAAAAGGTTCTGTGGTCAAAATAATTTGGAAAATATTGGTACACATAAATTAAACACGTTTCTCTACTAGAAGGTTTTTAAAAATCTGTGCTACTCTAATGTGGTTTCTAAATCTGCAACAGGGGAACAGTACTGGGGTTTCCTTCTCATTTACATGTAGTGTGGTCTCCATCAAGTTGCTTATAGGTCAATTAGCCTAACGATGCTGGTACATCGGGTCGAGGAAGACACTTGTAGTATTTTGGTACACAATATTATTTACAGTATATCTCCGTATTATAGAGAAGGTAATGTGTGCCAATTTGCTGAAGAACAGTTTTTCATAAAGACTCTCATAAGAATAATATTCCATGGAACATACTTTGTGAAATAATTATCTAAGGCTACTGTCCTCGTTTTCCAGATGAGAAAACTGAGGATTGGTAAGATGACCCTGAAAGCAACTGGAAACCTTATTGGAGTCCACAGGGAAACTGTTCCCCTCCCCTCCCCACATCAAAGCAAACCTCGAAGTGTCCTGTTTGAAATGTAACTGGCAGCTCTAATTTGAGTAGGTGGGCCAGTTCATGAGCTGTCCTTTTAGAATAAACCACCATCTCTCGTGCCTTCAGTTGTTTTTTTTTTTCACTGTGGTGAGAAAATCACATTTCAATATTTTTGTCTGATGTTTTATTTCTAAACTTAATATAGATGTTACCTACTCTGTAGATAGAAGCCTTTTATTCCTAAGTTCATCCATCTGGCATCCAGCCGCAAAATTCGTTTGTAAAAGCCGTCTATGAATCTCAGAAATAGAATCTCTTTTGAATGTCATTTGGTTTAGTTTAGCCAAATCAAAGATTAATGGTTGGGGGTGGGAGGTGGGGTAGAGCATTTCTAATAATTAGATCTCAACAAAGAGGTGCAGTTCTGCTTAAAGGGGGTATTTGGTCTGAATTAGCAGTGTCTGTTAAAAACAGCTTGCCACAGTTTCGTATCACTTTTGAAGTCTGATAGCCCAGTTTGCTTCTTTCTCTGAGGACAGCTCCTCTTGGGTACTGTCTCCCTTTGTGTGTGTTTCTCACATTCTCAACTTTGACGGAGTAAGACTAACAGGCTGACTAGGAAACAAATTTTACATACAATTTATTGATCCCCTAATGTTCTTCCTCAAAATACTATCCAACGTACTCTGATATTGAAATGATATCAAGGATTCTTCATCTATGGAGAGTTCTCTTGAAAGGACAAAGATCCTTGAACTCCAGAGACTTCCTGGAAGCTTAACCGCTTGTATAAGCACCATATTCTCTCCCAGAAACTCTTTCTGGTGACTTTTTTTTTTTATATATATTATTTTATTCATCACAATATATTGAGAGAAACATGTGATCTGTGACTTGGACACTATGTCTAAGTTCAGCTTTACGCCTCCAAGAAAAAGCTTCCCACAATGCCCTCTGATTACATCAACTCTATCGATTTCACAGTTCTACCATTCTTTCCTCACTCAGCTTTTCATTCCATTTTATTTTTAATTTCTTTCTTCACTTCCTCTTCCTTTGTCATCATCTTGACAGTCATTTGGGGACTTCATGAGCTCACACAATCTGAATTTAAGGACTAGAGACCGCATGTACAGTTCTGATGGTTCAAAACACACAGGCTCCTTTATTAAAGTGCATGATCCACATAAGACATTTTGCTTGATACTAACTTGTTCTTAGTGAAATATAAGTTAATTTCATTATATAAAGTCTTAAAGAATTCATGGAAGAGGTATAATTGGACAAGCGTATATGTTGTATATAGGTACATGGAAAAATTTTTATTGTGCAGTTTTTTTTTTAATTGCATAGCTTCTTGATTTAGATTAGTGGTTCCCAACTGAGGATGAATTTACCCCAGGGGATATTTAACAACGTCTAGAGGCATTTGGGATTGTCCAGTTGGAGAGATGCTACTGGTACCTTGTACATAGTGGCCCAGGATGCTGCTAAGTTTCCTGCAGTGAACAGGAACGGTCTCCTGCAACAAAGAATTATCCATCCCCAAAGTCAATAGTGCCTCCGCTGGGAAACTCTGAGTTAAATAATGAAGGCACACTGTGAGTTCTCTAGCTACCGGGAACACTTCTTTTCATATTACCTTTGTAAAATATATTCCACAGATGAATGAAAACCCATGGGAGATGAGCTTGGGTTGCAAAACACGTGAAGCTTGCTATCAAATAAAATATAACTGAAATGTCTAAGATCATAGTACAGAATAGTAAAGGTTAATAAGAATAAAGTAATCTTTCTTTTACTCTTTATTCATATTTTCTTATGCAATCTTTTGTTTTTTGATATTTCCTACTCTTGAGAAGTATGAGAAGGTTTGGCCTTCTTTCTATGACTCATTTGTTCTTAGACACCATTTGTTATTTAAAAGCAGTTTCAAACCTTCCAATCTCAAGCCAATAGTATTGGCAGGTCTTTCCAATGCCTTTAGATAATCCATGGTACAGACAGCGTATTTTCTTATAAAGCCTTAAATCCTGGGTTGTAAAGTATAAATGAATGTTTTCCTTGTGGTGGAAAAAATGTCTTATTTAAAAATTGTTTAATAGTCTGCCACTGTCAAAGGATAGCATTTAGACACTCAGCCAAGATATTGGTGTTGATGCTAATTCCCTTCTGCTTTTTATAGCTCATGCATGACTCTCACACACTCAATATTTTAGTTGTGTGCTACAGACCTTCAAGTGAAGCAATTCTTGGAAACAACATGATATCATGAGTCTGTTACAGCTATTAAGTCATGGCAGCTAGAGTGGAAATGAATACAACAAAAACAATTTATATAGGAATATGTTTCTCAGTGGATCAGTTTCAATATTGCTCCCTGTGGTTGAAGCAGGTTTATCCTAAAGGGCAGTGTTGCAGTCATAGTCTACACGGACATAAATAATGCTGTGATGACAGAAATTTTATTTCTTTCAGTCTTAGGTTTAATATAAATGTGTATCTGAAGCTTACTTGACAATAAATAATGCTGTGAGAGAAGCTGGGAGGGCTAATGTTATGTACCATTATCTCCCAGAAGGTCATTCTCATTTCTTGCTCTTTTCTTCTGGTGATTTCTATCCTTGAGGAACCTCCTGTCATTCTGGATTACAAGTTTTAATGTAAAATTTAAAGTTTGACTTTATAATGACTGACGTAGCCATGCTGTTCTGCTCTCCAGATGACTTTGCATGGCTCTCACATCCTGTCTGGAGTGCTCAAAATCTTCAGGAATCTGCAGAGAACTATTCAAGGTATTGATGTCTCATGCAGACAACTGTCCTTTCTACTCCCTGTCCAAGTAGT
This sequence comes from Ursus arctos, assembly GCF_023065955.2. Classification (NCBI taxonomy): domain Eukaryota; kingdom Metazoa; phylum Chordata; class Mammalia; order Carnivora; family Ursidae; genus Ursus; species Ursus arctos. The sequence continues at coordinate 17,389,925 of NW_026622775.1, forward strand.
TGCCCAGTTATCTGCTAAATCCTTACCTTTGTTTGCACTGTGCAAACTCCTCAGTGTTTATGAGGCATCAACAAACTCATCCATATAGAAGACAAGAGGTTCTGAGCACTTGGACCTTTTTTTTTTTTTTAACTTGGGTGGAATTCAATGGACTCTGTTATAGAAATATAATTTTACAACACATATCTGAATTGATTATAGTGTGGTTTGGAGTGCCAGCAGGCTAAAAAGGGATTGAGGAGTGACGATAACAAGGAACTTGTAACTTTTCAACAGGAGCTGACTGAGGCAGCGTCTAGGAAAAGAAAGGCGAAGTGTGTTCATTTTGTGATATTTTTTCTTACCTAAAGGAAAAAAGAAAGATGTCAGAAAGAATAAGTAGAAAAGCAGGAATCTTCCTTTAAAAAGTGCTATTTTGAAGTCACATACCATCTGCTTAACAAAGTATTGTGCTAACAATGTTCCCCTTGCATTGTTTTTATTATTAGCAGTAATAAACCATAAAAACCTCTTTATCCAATGAGGTTCCTAATTGGTTGGTTCATAGGAAAATTTAGCCAAGTAATCATCACTAAAAAGAGGCATATTTGTCTTAAAATTTTAATTTTCACTATAAGCATAAAATGTATCGTATCAATTTTTTGATGCAGGAGAGATTTCTCTTTTCTTAAGCAGGGACCTCTTTCGTGTCATTTATGAATCATCATCATCATCATCCTTCAAACTGCATTCTAGCTTTGGCAGGTTCCCAAAACTTGGAAGTAATTGTTAAATCTTGCCCCTCAGAAAAATTAAAATATTAAAATTCAACCCCTTTTCAACCCTTCATTTTTGCCACTTTATTCCAAAAAGCATGAGCCTCCTAACTAGCTAACTTTCTAGCTTTCACCTTTGCTCCTTCTTTTCTACTCATGAGCCAATATGATTCTGTATTTTTTTACAAAGGTGTTTCATTTATTTATTTTTTATTTATTTTTTGTAAGATTTTTTTCTATTTATTTTTTTAATTTAAATTCATTAATTAACATATAATGTATTATTTGCCAATATGATTCTTCAAAAGGAAGTCAGATCTGGCCACTCTGCTTAAACTTTCCGATGACTTTCACTTCACACAAGAAAATACTGAATTCCTCATCGCTTTCTGCCAAGTTCTATCTGCTTTGGACTTCCATCTGGCTCTCTGACCCCATCTGCTCCCACTCTCCCCTCTCTCCTTGCTCTCTAGTTACACGGCCTCCCTAAGGTTCCTAAACTGGCCTTTTGTGCTTGCTATCCCTTCCATGTGGCTATCCACAGAGCCACATGGCTGTCCCCCTTTTCCTTTCAGTGTTTGCTCACATGCTGTTTTTTTTTTTCTTTTTAGATTTATTTATTTATTTTGGGGGTGGCAGGGCAGAGGGAGAGAGTTTTAAGCAGACTCCGTGCTGAGCGCAGAGCTTGAAGCTGGGCTGGATCTCATGACCCTGAGATCACAACCTGAGCCCAAACCAAGAGTCAGGTGCTCAACCAACTGTGCCACCAGGTGCCCCAGCTCACATGCTGTTTTAATAGGTCTTCACCGAGTACCCTTTGTAAACAGTACTTCCCCTTAGTCACTCTAAGAGTGCTACACATTGATTCATACACCATCCACAAATATATATTTCAGGGTTCATTGTCTATCTTTTCCACTCAAGTTTTATGAGGACAAGAATTTGTACTGTTTTATTGTTGATTCCCAGAAATTATTCCTTGACACAATCAAAATGCTCATAAACATTTGTTGAATGAACAAAATTGTGAATGAACGAACTAATTCATCATCAAATATTACTAATGTTAGTTTTATTTAACTATAGCAAGAACTTGAAAACAGTAGAAAAGCAAAAATCATCCAGATTTTTATCACCCTACCTCAATTTTTTATATTTATCTTGGCTGTACTTATTTAGTCAGTGATTTTTTTAATAGTTCCCACTAACGTTTTTGGGAACAAAAGTCAACTGACTCTTGGTAAGCATGTATCTTACCAAATAGAAGTAGTAACATAGAGGCATGATAAAGAGAGACCAAGAGCAAGCACTCAGTACATCTTGGTAATGAAATATATACTACATTTCCTCATATATGATGTACACCCAAAGATAAAGGACTAGGATCATTTATACTAACATTTAAATGTTCATTATATCAAGTGATCATATTAAAGGCAATTTTTTGTTTATTTTTCCTTTGTGCTTTCAACCTTTTTTTCCCATTGTGAATATAGTTAGAAAAAATAAAAATAATATTCTTTGTACAGTCTATAAGTTTTTTCAAAAGACATTTACATTTAAATGCCTGAACGGAGATACTTTGTTAGGATGACTATTTCACTAACTTTTGTTCCATTTGCTTTTGAAAAAAATTAATACTGGCAGAATATAAGAAATTAGAGCAAGATGTTTATATTATATTCATGTTTGGCTTTTAAATTTTCATTTAAAAAATTAGAATCATGTTTGAAAACCTATTGATTTTTCACTATACTTTATTCAGAATTAGCTACTTTTAAAAAAAAGTATTTTATTTACCTGAGAGAGAGCAAGAGAGAGCACAGAGGGAGAGGGAGCAGCAGACTCTCTGCTGAGTAGACAGCCCGATGCAGGACTCAATCCCAGGACCTCAAGATCATGACCTGAGGTGAAGGGAGATGCTTAACCGACTGAGCCACCCAGGCACTCCCAGAATTAACTACTTTTATTGGACAGTTTACTCATCTATATTCATTACCTTCTCACTTATTATTAACATTTGAAAATTAGCAAATCTGGATAAGAAACTTATCGTGTGCCTTTGTGTGTGTGTGTGTGTGTGTGTGTGTTTAACAGTAACCATGAAGGAAAAAAATACAGTCTTTATATTCACAAGTATGAGAGACACCAGTAGGGAAAAATATAAGGACATAACAAGTAAAAAACAAACAAACAAAAAAACAAACTGTGTATATCTATGAAAACAAAAGTTGATCCTGAATAAAAAGGAAAGCCCGATTTCTGAAGACTCTGAAAGAGAATCTGGCATAAAAGAGGGGCACTGGCTTGTGACTGTGATTGGGTCTAACCATCAGACGTAAGCAGGGTTTCAAGCTAGAATTGTAGCTATTGCTGGAATTCCTAACTCCCCTGGTGGCGCTTTGATATTGGCATGATGGCCTGACATCATTTCTACATCAGTTCTCTTCCAGAGAGCGAAAATGGAAGTGTTAGCTGTTGGTGAGGGGAAACATGAAACAGGCTCCTGCAAGAACAGTGGCTGTCATCCGGAGCTAATGGACCAAACCGAGCTTCCTTAAAGATTGTGAGGACAGTGCCCGACACTGGGTCTCAATGAAGACAGTAGAGCTCACCAGACTGGTTAGTGATTGTTGTTCTATGAACTGAGATAGACATATTTGTCATTAGAAACAATATCACAAGTTCTGGGGGCACAATATGCTGCAAAAACATTGCTCACTTTAGGAACAGGACTCTGTTTTCAATTAACCAGTCTCTTCTTACATGAAACATTTAATTTTTTTTACAAAGATTTAATAAGGGGCGCCTGGGTGGCGCAGTCGTTAAGTGTCTGCCTTGGGCTCAGGGCATGATCCCGGCATTCTGGGATCTAGTCCCACATCAGGCTCCTCCGCTGGGAGCCTGCTTCTTTCTCTCCCAGTCCCCTGCTGTGTTCCCTCTCTCGCTGGCTGTCTCTCTCTGTCAAATAAATAAATAAAATCTTAAAAAAAAAACACACACAAAGATTTAATAAAGCAGTACTACTACTATATTTTTAGTAGTTAGTAGTAGTAGTAGTAATACCACTACTAACATTTTTAAGGTATTTAGTATGGACCAGGTACTCTTATATTATTTTATTTACAATTTATTTAGCAATTTAGTGAATTAAATGCCATTGTTATTCCCATTTTGCAGACAAAGAAATGGAAGCTTAGAGCTTTTGAGTAACTAGTGCCAGGTTCTAATAGCAGAGCAGAAATTCATACTCAGAGCTCTTGCCCTTAGGCCGTATGTCCTTGTAGTATCATATTATTTGAAAGAGTAGGATCTGGAATTAAGTTGCTGGGGTACAAATGTTAGCTAAAATTTTAACGTGTAATCTAGACAAGCTATACTTAACCCCTCAGAACATTGTTTCCTCAAACATAAAATCAGTTTTAAAACACCCATAAAATTAGAATAAAATAATACTAAAAATATCATAGAGTTGTGTAATGATTAAATAAAATAAATTTAAAGTGCTTGGAAGTTTCCTTGACATTCACTAAACATTAGTGGGCCCTTCTCTCTCTTTCTTCCTCTCTCTCTCTCTCTCTCACACACACACACACACACACACACACACACACACACACACACTGTTTGTCTTTTAGCCTTTAAACATTACCATGAATAGGTGGCTCAATTAGTACACTTTTATAATCCTTGTAACCTTGAGATGATATGACTGTATGCTTTCCTGTGTTTTTAGATGTCATTCCCTTTTCTTCTTAAGGGAATCAATTTCATTTCTTTCAGCTTTCTTGAGATACTCTTTATCCAAAGCCATGAAATTTACTTCTCTTTTTGGTTTTTGTTTTGTTTACATTTTGAAACCTACTTTTACCAACATTCATGAAATTTTTACTTTTAACCATAAAACATTTTCATATAAGTAGGCTTATGTTCTCAAATAAATTTTAAACTCCTCTAGTTGGGACTGTGTCATGCTGCCTCTTTTTACACTGAGCACTATTCTGGTTCTGGGCACACAGTTATCACTCAAAAGATATTCATTAAAATTGATGATTTGACAAGTAATGACTGTTGATTCTTTTCTAGAATGGAGATTCTCACATTTTACAGCTCTTAGAGATAAAGTAAAAGTATATACTTATAGAAAAAGCCATAACCACAACTAAATAACCCTTAGTTACTCATTAAAAGAATATTGTAATTTTTTCTTTTTCTTTAAATTCAAAAAAAGTAGTTAAAAATGTTGAAGATGGTTAAGTCATTGGCTTTTGTTTGAATGGCTCCACTGAAGATCATGTTGAAAAGGCTATTATTCCATATCCATGAAAATAATTTCCTATGAGTTATCTTGGTAAATGTTAACATAAAATACACAGAGATTCTTGTCACACCAATGTGTTAATTAAGAAATAATTGTACATTTATGGCTTGTACCTTTTTGAGTTAATTAGATGTTAAATCATTTCCTAATCAGTGATTCTGATAGTATAATAGCTATCTGATTAAATTAAAACTTCATTTGGCACACCAATTTTAATTTAAATTAAAATGTCTGATGAGAGCCACCTGTAGTAATCCTTTTCTGACATCCTTTATGACTGATTTCCTACATTGGGATGTTAGTCTACTACAAACTGAAGTACTTATCTCTTTTTCTTTCAAGTACTTCACTTAGGCAGTGACATGAAAATCACCCTTGCAGCTTGAAATAGATTTTTTCAGCGCCATGCTGATTTAGTAATAAAAAGCTATGCAGGGGGAAAAAAAGGAATGACTTTTGGGTTTTTCAACTTTTCATTCAGGATTTTAAAAATTATTTTTGCTCATCTCAAGACCATTTAAAAAGCAATATGATAGAGGCATTTTTCATATTTACCATTTTCTTGTATCTTTCAAATCATAAAAGGAGGCTTATTACTCTTCTTTAGTTGTAAGATTATTTAGATGCTTCTGAGTAATTTATTAGCTTCATATTTTTGTATCTATCCTGTTAATCATTTTCTTGTAACAAGTTTTTTCTCTAAGTATGATTATAGGATTGTGAATTTTGCTTAGAAAACAATAAAGCATCATTTCTTTTTTCTTCTTTCCATCATTTGTGTTTTAAGAATAATCCTAAATCATTCCCTTTTTCAGTTTTTCTCATTTTCACTTTTGGACCATTGTTCCATATTAAAGGTTTAAGTTTGCCTTTAATTTACTTAATTTAAGAATAATAAATTTTATCTTCTTGAAATTTTATCCTTGAAAAAGTCAGAGCCATTTATTTTTAAAGGCAAGAAACCAAAGTATATTTAGAAGTGCAAAAGTAAAGCTTTATTTAACAATGTCTTTACTATATAGCAATAATTCAATTCCCCTTTAATATATAAAAAGCAAACTAAAACATTTGATAGAAATTTATTTTAATTAATTTTTAAAATTAACATCTGAGCTTTAATGAAGTATAAGAAGTTTAGATGTGTATGAAAACTTATTAAATCATTTTCTTTCTGCTGAATTTACAAGTGGCTTAGGGAAGTCAATTTTATTAGATACTGTGATCATAATTTTTAAGGTTTTATTGACCCACTGCATGTTACCTATTCTACTAAAATGCAGTGAAGAAGTCTTAGGATTTGACATTGGGAGAAATGATGTATACGGAACAATAAAGCCTATGAAATGAAGCCATCAATAAAATAAAAAGGCAACCTTCTAATGGGGAGAAATATTTGCAAAACATATATCTGATAAGAGGTTAATATCCAAAATATTTAAAGAACTCATACAACTCAACAGCAAAAAAAGCCCTAAACAATCCAATTTAGAAATGTGCAGAGGCTCTGGATAGACATTTTTCCAAGGAAGATATACAGATGGCCAAGAGGTACATGAAAAGATGCTCAACATCACTCATCATTAGGGAAATGCAAATCAAAACCAATATGAGATATCACCTCACAACGGTTAGAATGGCTAGAATTAAAAAGACAAGAAATAGTAGGTTTGGAGAGTATATAGAAAAAAGGAACCTTTGTGCACTGTCAGTGGGAATATAAATTGGTATAGCCACTATAAAAAATGGTATGGGGTCTCTTAAAAAATTAAAAATAGAACTGTCATACAATCCAATAATTCCACTTCCGGGAATTTATTCCAAGAAACTGAAGACACCAACTTGAAAAGATATATACACCCTTGTTCATTACAGCATTATTTACAATAGCCAAGATATGGAAACAAGTGTCCATCAAAGGACGAATGGATAAAGAAATGTGATCTATCGATCTACCTGTCATCTATCTATCTATCTATCTATCTATCTATCTATCTATCTATCTATCATCTATCTATCTATCTCCATATAATGAAATATTATTTAGCCATAAAAAAGAATGAAATCTTGCCACTTGGAACAATATAGATGGACCTTGAGAACATTATGCTAAGTGAAATAAGACAGAGAAACACAAATACCATATGATCTTACTTATACGTAGAATCTAAAAAACAAAAAAACAAACAAAAACAACCCCATAGACACAGAAGTGTTTGTGTGTGGGGGTGGGGGTGGGGAATGGGTAAGGGGAATCAAAGGTACAAATCTCTATACAATAAATAAGTCATGGGAATGTAATATACAGCATGGCAACCATAGTTAAAACTACTATGTTGCATATTTGAGACTTGCTAAGAGAGTAAATCTTAAAAGTTCTCATCACAAGGAAAAAATCTGTAACTATGTACAGTGATGGATGTTAACTAGATTTTTTATGGTGATCCTTTTGCAATATATACAAATATCAAATCATTATATTGTATACCTAAAACTAATTTAATGTAGTATGTCAATTATAGCTCAATTAAAGAGACTCCAAAAATATTCTGAGAAATTTCAAGAACAAGTCACACTTTAATGTTAAAAGTTTCTTTTATCTTTCATGGTGAAAAACAACATTGCCTTCTCTTTTTGGGGCATATGTGTCTTTGCTTATACACCAAAAATGTTTTCCCTCTTTTCCTCCTGCTGACACTCCCCCTTTTGCTACCAATTTTCTATGCAGCTTGGTAAGGCTGATGCTTGAGGACAAAACAATAATGCCTTTTGACTTTCTTTCAGGAAGACATTTGTCATTCCCTGTGCAACAAGAACTAGAAAAGTCAATCTGAACACAGATTGCCTCTTTATACGAGACTTCCCCATCCCCCTTTTTCAGACCAACCCTTATTCAAAGACACATTGAAATAATAAGAATAGCAATTGGCCAAAAGTATTATAGTTCTTATGTCATGAATATCCACTCAACCACTTCACTCTACCATAGTGTCACTGAAAAAAAAGAAAATGGCCATTTTTGTACCCCCTACAGAGAAAGCATCCTGGGAAAATAACAGCATCTGACTAGCCACTCTTCAGTGCTTGGGCAGTACTCAATCACTGTGTTTTTAGAGTTTAGACTATCTTCTAAAATGCAACAATGCACACCTTGAACAATCTCTTTGGGTATGTCAGGACCTCAGGAAGGCAGATAGGCAGAGATATCAAAGAAAAGTCTCCTTTTGGAAAGGAACAGCATAATTTATTTTTACTTACACAACTTTTTACTTGTATGTGAAACTTGCTGAAGGGGACTGTGATTTTATTTCCAGACATCTATCCATGCCAACTCTTTTATTCAACTTCTTATTCCCATATCCATATTGAAGCAAGCCACAATGATTCTGTCAGCTTGCTCTACATCCTTTCCCAAAGTTGTTACAGGTCAAGCTTCAGTTCCCTTTTTGAGCTTTATAATTCCCAAACAATCATCTGGATGGTTTCCTAGCAGTAGCTAGGATTGTTTGATCCATCTCCATCAGCTCTTCTCTCTCCAACTGCTAAATTGTCCATTCTTCCAGTATGACCCTATGCATTGAGGATTACGCTTGCTTGATCAGTTTATTCCCCCTGCCCCATAACATCACTAATGATTTAGGCTGGAAAAAAAGCAAAACGGTTTGCCACTTTTAGACTCAGCCCCTTTGATTCTGTACATAAGCTGACCTACAGGGGCACCTGGGTGACGCAGTCCTTAAGCCTCTGCCGTCGGCTCAGGGCCTGATCCCAGAGTCCTGGGATCGAGCCCCACATCGGGCTCCTCTGCTGGGAGCCTGTTTCTTCCTCTCCCACTCCCCCTGCCTGTGTTCCCTCTCTCGCTGGCTGTCTCTCTGTCAAATAAATAAATAAAATCTTAAAAAAAAAAAAAGCTGACCTACAACATTATTTTGAGGGATCATGCTGTCAAGAGATTTAGTTTGACTGCTATTCATCATGTTCAATCTTTTTCTATTGTTTTCCTGTGCCATAGACATTTGGGGATGGAAATGGGAATGATTTGAAATAGTTTCACTTGAACTTAGGAAGTGCAAAATCACTGAAAATTCTACTCTTTGTTGCAGAGTGACAGCAAGCTGTCTGAAGGAGTAGGGATTCCTGGACATTGCAAAAGGCATTTAAAATTAAGAGGAAGAAAGATCTGGGCCCCTGGGTGGCTCAGTTGGTTAAGCGTCGCCTTCTGCTCAGGTCATGATCTCAGGGATCTCATGGGATCAAGCCCCATGTTGGGCTCCCCACTCAGAAGGGAGTCTGCTTTTCCCTCTCCCTCTACCTCCACCCCCCTGCTGCTCTGTCTCTGTTATCTATCTCTGTTTCAAATAAAATAAAATAAAATAATAAAAAAGGAAGAAAAATCATGTTCTATTCCCACCCAATCTGTGAGAGGCTCTCTGTAGCCTGGAGATGGCTTAGGGATATGAGAGCTTGTTTAGAAACTTTGCTACTGTTGTTACTCCATGAGCACAGGCCAGTGCAGGGACCTCCATTTTCAATGCAACCTCACAAAGGCAGAATAAATGTGTCATATTAACAGCACAAATAGTTGTTTACTTGGTTGAAGGATTTGTGGATAACCTTGAGTTTATCAACTTGAGTTTTTATGTAACAAAAATATAAAAACTAATTTAATATTGTTTTGTTTAATTTTCATATTCAAATAAAGCTCAAGTTGAAATAATATTTGATAGAGAGTATAAGTAAGGTAAATTACACTTTTACTTGATTTCCTCTTATATGAAGGCCCTAGGGTCTATATGTGTGTGTGTGTTTTCAGGATATAAGAAAGAAAAGTAATATAATGTATTGGTTGCTCTAAAGGCTGATTTTATGTTTGTGTGAAAGTAAACTGAAGGAAATTATGAAATTCCTTTCCCAGGAGATCTTTAATAGTATCATGGGTTGCATCTGCTGGGATCTTTATGACAAATTCTGCCTGCAGGCAGGGTAATGGATTTTGAAGACATTTCATGGAATTTTATACCCCCTCGAGTATGTGAAATTGAGTTCAGAAGTTGAAAGGAACAGGATTCAAAAAGTCTATTCCCTTCAAGTAATTTAGTTTTCTGACCTTGGATTTCAGTTTCTTCATCTGTAAAGTTATTCCTGCTAGAATGTATCAGTGATTCTTAACATTTTTTGTTGTATAATATAATGCTGTGGCAGGGGGGGCGGTCATGGATTTTCTGAAGCCTCCTCATTAACTCTCTAGGATCTATTAGAAAACAAATAGGAAAATCTGTGCTTAGGAACGAGACAATCTTGTGTGGAAGACACAGTGTGCACACATTTAGAAAAGACCTAGGAATGCTTCCATGATGTAATCACAGGCTTGAAGGCTTTGTACGGACTTTGTACATAGGAGAACACAGAGTACAGACATGAAGTCAGAAAGAGCTAAGCAATACATGTAGATTCAAGTCAAGGAAAAACTATATTTCAGGTAGAGGCAGGGAAGAATAGGGAAGGGAACAGTCAAAAATTCGTAAGTATTACAGGAAACGTCAGTTTTCTCTTTCTTTCTTTCTTTCTTTCTTTCTTTCTTTCTTTCTTTCTTTCTTTCTTTCTTCTTTTTTAACTTAAGGGAAACTGTATTTAGTTTTCTTTTTAACGCAATCTAGTTTAAAAACGAGTTGAAGTTAAGAAAGAAGGGCATGGAACCTTCTAACAGAATTAGACACAGCCAGACAGGAGGGAGGATGGGTACTAGTCAGGAACTTCCATGTCAGATCTTCTCCATCTTGGAAGTGAGGTCATCACTGATTCTGGTCAGTTGGCAAGTTCTTTCTGTCTCTGGGCCTCCTTCCTCGCCTGGTACACAGTCCGCTTAAACCTGTCCATGTCCATGATCTTTCCCATCTGCAGGCATTTTATGCGGAGCGCCTCACCTGCCCTTCAGCAGCAGGCTCTTCTCTTGTACCGCTTCCGCGGCCGGTTCTGGTCCTTCTGGCGCACTGCGGCACGTCCACGATGGGCCGCATGGGCAGCAGCGGGTCTCTGGGCGGGAACACACGGAAGTGGATACAACACAGGAACTACCGGAGCTCCCAGGCAACCAACTTCCTCCAGCCTCTACTCAGGCGGACTTCGGGGCCAGGCGCGTCCGCATCCCACGCAGTGTCTCGGGGGCGCCCGCCAGGCTCTGAGGGCTGTTGTGCAGGAGCCGCTGAACTTGAGGTAAGCCGACTGTTTCTTCAGGGCCGGCTTTTTAAAGACAGAGTCCTTAACTGCTCCAGATAATCTACCTCGGCCCGGTGCCTAGAACCTCAGCTCCTCGGGGAAGGACTCTTCACTCAGGTCTCAGGCACGTGCGGGCCCCGCTGAGGGGAAGGGGGCGCTGGGTTGGCTGTGGGCTCACGGACCCAGTGGGAGCCCATGCGCCCCAAGGGTCCGCTGTTCCCTCCTCGCCCACCGCTCCTTCGGCCCCTGCGCGGGCTGCACCACCGGCGTGCCATCTGCTGGCGGGGAGCTGAGTCGTTTGTGGCGGCGGGCCCAGTGTCTAGGGGCAGAGCTACAGGCCTGGCCTGCCGGCCGTCGCCACTTTCCGGCGACCGGCCTCTGTGCCACCTCCCGCCGGGTTCACGTTGACCTAGTCCAGGTTGGAAGAGGGGGAATGGGACCCTCGCCTGCCTCCTGGGGTGGGGGTGGGGAGTCTTTCCTGCCTTGTCTTCAGTCTCCTGGAGCGAGGTTTGAGGCCGGATCTCTTCCCCATTTCCTTGTGCTGGAGGCATCCTCTCAAGTCAAATTCTCACCTTCGGGGCCACTTTTCAAAGGGTCGACCATTGCAGAGGTCACCGGCCTCTTCCTTCCGGGGACTTAAGGACAAGGCCCCTCCAGCCTTCTGAGGGCTGACAGCGGTGGTGGTTTTAGGACCGGATGCGTCCTCCTGGCAGGCTGGGGCTTCCCTGGGCAGGTCTGCAAGGGGTACTTCTCTGAGAGGCACATTTTCTTCAAGCAAGAAGCCATATTGAAGAAGAAAGAGAATACATTTTTAAATTTCCTTGAAGGTTGGCAGAGGGGTTTAATTTAATTGCCTGGCAATGAAGTGCTACTATTAATTTCAAGGTAAGTTGCAAGTACATGATGATGGGAAATACTTTTGGGAAAGATAATTCTGAATACAGAGGAAAATAATGAGGATAACATATTCTGTAAAAATATCCTTTAATAGTCAAGGGGAGAGTGAAATAATGCCATACTGAGTAGTGATTATGCCTACAGAAATAGATAGCAAAAACTGATCTAAAAATACTATTGCAAGTAATAGGAGAAATGTGGTGATGCTTTAGAGATAGTGAAAAGGTAAAAAACAATATAAATCTGATATACCTATAATTCAGAATTATGGGAGGAGGCGTGATGATGAGGAGGAGTTTAGATTCAGGTGACCCACATGTGGTCTGAGAGTCTGGCCTCAGGGTTTGAAGTGGTGACCTCTGGAGTATTGATGTGTTAATTGGGCATTCCAGTAGTGAACTTGAAGCTACTGGAGTGGAAGTGAGAAGCCTTACATGATTCAAGGCAGAGTCAAGAAACTTAAATCTATCAGAAACAGATTTTTCTGTTTTTATTATGGCTCCGACATATTCGTTTAGAATTTATTTTGGTGTTTAAATATTTGCCCTGATGTACTGTATGGTGACTAACATAATATAATAAAAAATATTATTATAAAAAAAATATTGGCCCTGTAAAACAGATATTGTTTTCCTAGAAATGAAGGTCGGTTAGTTAGAGAGCTAATACCTTCTTCTGAAGTCTTGGAAAAATAGTTAGACATACTCATTGCAATGGGAATCCCTTCAATTTATAATATTTTGCAAAATAAAATAAATAAGCTTTTTGTCTTAGAGTGAAAACATTAAGGTACATAAAATATTATCAGGAGAAACTTTACCAACCCTTAAAGCAAGAGAGTTAATTTTCCATATTGATTTTTTTCACATCAATTATAAACTGGGGCATATCCTGCCATATGATAGTTATGTCTTATTTGGATGTAACATTGGGAGCAAGGACATTCTTCAGGAAATAGTAATTCTATTTAAGCATGTGTTGAAAATATCCAGATTAACAAATATATGTTTAATAAAATAACAATATGTTTCTCAAAAACCTATTTCTCGGTGTCTTGACAGCAGTCTTCAGAGCCTTCTTGAAGGGAAAGGAAAAGGGTTAGTGGATAAATGACATGTGATAAATGTACTCCAATGGATAGAATTCCCTAAGTGTGTAGATTGCTTCTTCATGCTATTCTAAGGAATTTTTGACATCTCCATTTTTTTTTTTTTTTTTTTTTTTTTGTAGTTCAGATCACTATTGAGTCCAGGTTTCAATAAAAACAACCAGGCAAACAAGTTAGAACCACTCCCAGCTGCTTGAGCTTGCACACTGAATTCAGACACTCTGGTAAATGCACATATGTATTGATAAACTCAGCTCAGTACAAAATGATCTTTTTCCTATTTGGTCTAGTTTCTTGATAATCTATTTCTATATGTATCCTTCAGATTTTTATATGTATAAAATTATATATGTAATAAATATAATAATAAAACGTAATATAATGATAATGTAATAATATATATAAATATGTACATATATAATTACAAAATCTGGTAGTTACTTTTAAATGTATAAGCCCATAAACCTTCTCTTTTTAGATTTTACGTTGTAATTGGCACTCAGGGCATTCTGGAAACTGTAGTTAAAGGCTTGGATGAGCATGAGTGTTTCATGTTGGCCAGAGATGCTGTGGGAGTTAATGTATTAAATTGGACACCAGATTTCAGTGGGGAGACCAGAATCCCCAAGGGTCAGAGACCAAGTAATAGAGCAGAGACCTTAGTTACTGAGGCAAGGAGGGAAAGCTTTTATTTATATATATATATTATATTATAATGTTATATTTATTTATATATATATTTATATATATAATATTATATTTATTTGTTTATTTTAGAGAGCGAGGGAGGGAAAGAGAGCACAGTGGAGGGAACGGCAAAGGGAGAGGGAGAGAGAGTATCCTTAAGCAGACTCCCTGGTGAGGGTGGAGCCCATGCAGGGATCCATGGGGGGCTGGATCCCAGGATCCTGAGATCATGACCTGAGCGGAAACCAAGAGTCAGTTGCTTAACTGACTGAGCCATCCAGGCACCCCTGGAAAGCTTATCTTAATAGACACGTGACTGAATGATAAGCCAAATGTGTGATCTTTCAAGATGTTTGTCAATAGTCACTTGATCACCAGGTTCCTAAGCCCAGGTCAATGAGTAGCCTTCTAAGAACCAAACCGATCTGTGTGAACACGAATCTAGGTCTCTATTCCCTGTTTCTTGTCTTTCCTCAGATGTCACCTACTCTGTGAGACCATCCCTGCTATCCTATTTCAAATGTACATACCCCGACCCAGAACTTTATGTTCCCCAGAGTACATGTTCTATTTGTCTCCTTTAATATAATAGGAGCTCCTGGAAATAGGAAAGTTGAATATCCCTGAGAATTGACTGAAAGCAGACCCAACATTTGTGAGACATTCTTTGAGGGTACACAGTTTAGGGGGCACTAAAAAATTCAGTAATCAAGATAGAAAATATTTTAATGCAATAATCAGAAAAACATCATCACTGCCAAATAATACATAACAAATAAAATATCAATATTTTAAATAAAGACAGTATTTATACATTCATATTGGAAACTGAGGCAAGAGAAAAAAATCAGTTATACTGATCCAGTAGTCTGGGATTTTCACAGTACAGGGTGAGTTGCTGCACCTTATTCTCATACCACTAAGAAAGAAGCACAATGTTTTCATTACATCTTTAGATTTTGAAGAGGACATATACCTCATTTGGATGTATTTCTCTGATCCATTACTGGATTGCTACCAAAGCTACCAACTTTCAGTGAAGTTCAGAACAAGAGAAGTTTTCCCACCTGGTTCTGGCTGTTGATGCTACTTATGTCTTGAGGAATTGTTACTAATAGGTTTGTGATAAATAAAGATCTCCAGGGAGTTTGTAGCAAACTCTGATAAAAGAATAGCAGCAGAGGCTCTTGGTTTTTGAAGCAAAACCACTAATTATTTGTCAAAAAGTCAAATGATTATTCTTTCTCTATCTCTGAATTCTGGCAATGTCCATCTCCTAATTTAGGGACAGAAATGCTGAATACAGTCTTTTCCAACCTTATGTGCAGTTAGGATGTGTGCACATGAATTAGGATCTGTCAATCAGATACTCTAATCCCAAACCTTGATTTGGGATCTAATGACTGAAAGAAATAGGTGCCACGTAAAATTCGTTTTGCTGTGGGAAGAGGAAACTCTTTAGTTTCCAGGGCCAATAGTAGCTGAAGTTCTAAAGACAATACTAGGGTCTGTTTGGTGATAGCAGCAGTGGTGGCTTCACTGGACAGTTCCGCATTATGGTGTCAATTCTGATTATGTACATAGCCTCTAAACCTAGTTCTCTGGCTGTCCTAGAAGTTGTGTGAGCTGTGCAATGTACTTTAATTTCTTGTTTCTGATTTAAATTATCAAGAAATTATTTCTGTTAGTCACAAAAAGCCTTGACTTACATACCTATGTTTGGATCACACCATATGAAGAATAAATGTCAGTTTTAACCCTCAGTAAAGTAGTTTGGCCTATTAAAATAAAATATATTTATTCCCTTAAATAACGCCTGGAAACTTACTCATGCATTTTTAAACTTATCTTCCTTCTTACTGTGCACTGTTGGTTGAATGAACAGTATGAATATGACTCACGCCATTAAATGAATCACCTCTTTTAATATATTCTAGATCCTTAACTTATCACCTATTCTATACAAACAAAAAGGAGTAGTGAGTAATGAGCAAAGTTAGAGTGGTAGTTATCATTATAGCACTGTGTGGTAACCTGAGACAGGTGAGCATATATAAAATAAAGAAAATCTATTTTCCTTGGAGGAGCAGACCATATTTTCAAGTGTGGTCTAGAATCTAAGATATATCTTTTTTTTTCTTCTAAGATTTTATTTATTTATTTGACAGAGAGAGACAGCGAGAGAGGGAACACAAGCAAGGGGAGCGTGAGAGGGAGAAGCAGGCTTCCCGCTGAGCAGGGAGCCTGATTCAGGGATCGATCCTAGGACCCTGGGATCATGACCTGAGCTGAAGGCAGACGCTTAATGGCTGAGCCACCCAGGCGCCCCTAGAATCTAAGATATCTTTTGAAGCAATAACCAAGGCCATCAGAGTTGAGCCTCTTTGAGAAATTGACAATTGTTCCACAGTTCATTGTGGTTCACTAGGTATGAAGAAGCTTTGTAAGTGTCTGGGATGAAATTGAGGTCATGAGTCCCTGCTTAGCCACAAACACCCTTTTATTCTGTCGGCTGCTAGCAGATCCCTGTGGGCTTTCTTAGTGACTAAATCTGCCTGGCCTGGCATTCCAAGGATGGTGTGATTAAAAGGGATAGATGCCAAGAAGAATAAAGGATACCGGCATGGGTATTGAAGGCAAAGGCAACTTCCTCAACTGTGAATGAATCCATGTCTGCTGCTTCAGTGGCATATGCATTTTGTAATGAGTGAGGAAGTTGTTCGGGGAATATCCTAAAAATCTTAGTGAAGACAGAGTGTATTGATTTCTATTTGCTCCTTTATGTTTAGCTATGGGTTTTAGTAGCAATAAAGCTTCAGAGGCTGTAGAAACTGGTTAGTGGAGCTGCTGATCAAGTATGCCAAGGGAAACAAAAGCACACAGACTAGTCAATAGACTAATAGATGTTCATGGAACTTATAATGTGTTTCTCCTTCAGTGTTCTGTTCCTTTCCAGGGGATGAAACACATGGTGCCATGTAACTAGAGAGGTGAGTGTGTTTCTTCTTTCACTTTGGGGCAAGAAGAAACTAAAGTTCTGTAACAAATGATTCAATAGGCTCTGAGCTTTAGATAAGTAGTATCTATCCCCTAATAGCAAGGGCTTTTGGCCAGCAGTTGTAAGAGCAAAGTTATACACTGTGAGGAAGATAACACAAGTGGTATATTTGCAGGTGTGATAAGCATGATAAATGCATCTTTTTTGAAATTTGACCCCTAAAATAATAGACCTCAGGGTGGCTCTGGCTCTGACCTGCTTCTGACCAAAAAAAAAAAAAAAGTTTTTCTTTACACATGAAAATGGCTAACTTTAACCAACAATGGTTTCCTTTGGTGATGTTTCTGCAATTGCCAACCCGAGACAGCTCTATCACATCAGTGATATCAGGTCAACAGTATACAGGATAATCACTGGAATTCAAAACTGGTATCAGAGCTGAGAGATCTCCTTATGCATCCTCTTATCCTTGCCAATGCAATCAAAATAGTTCTGTGAACAGCTTGCCAAATGAGCCAGCCTCGTAAACTCTTCTCTCTTAGAAAGGAAATAAAGACATTCATATTGATTCATATTGTTTTTCTCCCCTCAGTGTGCTTTTGGGAACCTTGCCAAGCGGTCTGATGGCTGTCGTCTGATGATGCCATGTGAAGTCTTTAATAAGCTGACATTTCCTGTTGCTAAGCTGCCATGCCTGAAAGCCAAACCAAATAGTGTTTGGGCTCTTTAGATCCCAAACTCTGTTTTTGTCTCTTTCTCTTTCTTCTCCTTACTCAGTTCTCAGCTCTGCCCACCTTGTTTCTCCATCTAGCTTGTATATATGTGCAATACAAGGGTCAGATGACAGTTACTGCCTCCCAACCAACTGAACTACTGAAAAACCCTTGAGAGCAGAGCTGCCTGGGCTGCGATGCTGGCTTTGTTATGAGACACAGAGGGAATATTGGCTGAGAGTGTTTCCGGTGAAAGGGAGAAACTTTTCTGAGAAGGCAAATGGGAGCTTGTCAGTTGGGTTAGTGGAGGAAGCAACAAGCTTTTCTGTTTCAAAGCTCTCGTGACTGTTAATTGAAACATGAATAAAAGTGCTGAAGTTAAGGAAGTAAAAATTGGGGGTAGGAAATTGAGTAGGAGTATTGCTAGCTACTGGCCTAAACTCTCATTTGCAGTGTCTCTCTTATTATATTACAGTCAATGATGGATCATATCCTCAGACCTAAAAATGAAAGTCCTGCAGAACATTTTCAGAGTTTGATTTTGTGTCTTCAGAGTTTGATTTTGTTTCTTAAGAATGTGAGTTAATTCACACTGGCATGGCTACTGAGTTGGCAGATCGGTCACTGTTCACTTTTAGGGTAGCAAATGGTGCATCTAGACTTGGCAAGCATGACCTGCACAGTGTTCTGTGGCAGCCCAGTATATCAGCACTCTAGGTCAAGCTGGGTGGTAACATGTGATGTTGACAACACTGGAAAACGTTTTGCTCTTTGTGTGGTTGGGGGTCAAACGAGGTGAAATGTGAAATACAAGGAAAATCTAGGTTCTGATTTCCTTCCAAGATATAATGGTAACAGCTACTATATAACATCTTAGCCAAGGTATCATAATCCTAAACTGCAAGCAACTATTTATCATTTCCCTTAACACTTTTCACCAAAAGATCTTTAAAAATAGATATTTAGATACTTCTAGTTTCTTTATTTTGTTTCCTCTTGTATAACTGTTTTTTCAAAATGTGTCAGGAAGTATATATTTTTTTATTGCAATGAGAAATTAACATTTCTCTTGAGGATAACTATTTTCCCAGACTAATTGAATCTGACTCCTCTCTATGCGTCTTCATTAGGAAATCAGTTTTTGCTCAGTGAAGCAGCATCAACTGAGTTACTGAACAACTCACATGCTAATTATGCTGGATAGTTTTCTTTAAATTTATAGTCTTGTCTGTAATGGTTCTTTTTTTTTTTTAAAAGCATTTATTTTGTTGGGGTAGCAAACCAAAATGCCTAAAGGGTCCAAAAAGTAACATAAGTTAGTGAATTGACTTACACAAAAAAGACATTGAACACTCGACATTGGGGTTTGTAAACAGTATGCAGGGTGCAGGTGCAAGGATCTATTTATCAGCAAATATTCAATTCTGATTTCAAAAAGGTCTGTCTATACATAAGAGAGAGAGCCCTGTTCCCCAGAGAACAGAAATGATAAGAACAAGGCTGACAGTGAACTGTAGGGGAATAGATTCAGAGAATAGCCACAGACCTAGATGGACCTGAGAACAGAGCAGATCAGAAACAAGGGAACGAGGCCAAAGCCAGTCCAGTAAATGAAAGTTACCAAGATTTACTGATTATTGAGCCTCGGACACCATGTGGAAACAGGACTTATTTCTGGATCAGGGATCCTGAATCTGATTATCCATGAAGAAGACTTAACTAAGTGTGGTTCACATGGGCACTAGGATTCTGGGTCAGTGAGCTGTCACTCATTTTCATATTTGACTGTATGAGTGGGTAGAGGAGTGAAGCAGATGTATTTTTATTGCTTTTTGGTCTTATTACAAATTTAATATATGTTAATTCTTTAAAAAATAGAAAATGAAGAGGTACAGAAAGAAGAAAAAACAGTTACCCAGATCTGTATTTCATACACATACCATAAGCATTTTAAACTCAATACAGCTTAAACTAACTTTTGTCAAATGTACTCATCAAAATATAGCCCCTGGTTTTGATTAATGATATTGTTATCTAATCACCCAAGCCAGATAGCCAACATTCATGATTTCTCTGTTTCTTTTTCTTTAGTCATCACCAAGTTGTACTAATTTAATCGTCTAAATCCTAGAATTATTTCACTTCTAATTTCCCTGCTACGGCTTCAGTTTGTAGGCATATTATCTCTCACACAAGTGATTACATATTCTCTCATTGATCTACCTGCAGTAAGGCTGTCTCCCCTAAATCCATTTCAGTCAATATCACTGGTCTATCTAAAACACAGTGTTGATTATATCTCTCTCCTAAATGCACTTTAGTCTTTTTGTTAATTGCCTAAAAGTCACAAACTAGCTGCCCACATGCTTGATATATCAGGGTGTATTGTTTGGTCTAAGCAAAACAAATAAATAGGATATAGAAAAGTTTGCTAGAAAAGAAAATATTGCTTTCTAGAAAAGGAAATATTGCTTACTTAGACTGCATTAAAATCAAATACTTTCGATTATCAGAAGACAACATTCAGAGAATGAAGTGGCAAACCACATGGAGGAAGGAGATATTAACAATTCATATTTCTGGCAAAGTACTCATATTCAGAATATATAAAGTTTTCCTAAAATAATTTTAAAAGACAGCCAATCTAATAAATAAAAAAGTCACAGTCATTGCACAACAAACAGATGAAAGGGGACTCGAATAAAAAATGGTAAGCTACTACTAGCTACCTACCAGAATAGCTAAGATGGAAATTGCAAAGATGAAAAGAGAGGACATGGAACAATAGGTATGTTCATACAATTGGTGGGAATGTAAATTGGTAAAAAACCCTTTTACCAGTCCACTGTATGGCAGTATTCTCTAAGCCAAATATATGCATATCTTATGGCACAGCAGTTCTTACTCTAGATACACAACAGTAGAAATTCATAAAAATATGTATTAGAGACAGTGAAAATGTCCACCAACAATAGGATGGATAAAGAAATTGTGGAATATTATACATCAGTGAGAGTAAGGAAATTACTGTTATATTCCAAACATTAATGAACCTTAAAAATGTAATGGTATGTGAAAGAAATTAGATGCAAGAAGAGTCTGTGCTGTGTGATTTTACTTATGTACATTTCAAAACCATATAAAACAAATCCATTTTGTTAGATCAGTAGTTACTCTTCAAACATGGTGTGGGTAGTGATTAGAAGGGAGCTCAAGGAGACTTTTTAACATACTGGTAGCACTCTATTTGGATCTCACTGCTTGTTCCATGGGAAAATTCACTTCGTGAAAGTTCATTGAGCCTCATACTTGGATCATTTTTTCTATCTTTATTTCTTTCAGTAGAAAGCTGTAGAAAGTATCATTAAAAAAAAATAAATAAGTGAATACAGCCACACTCTTGTAATAACACATAAAACTAATAAAAACAGTTTCTTCTTGCTTTTGGATTATTTTTTCTTTGTACTTAATTCAATTTACATTATACAACTTTGTCCTCACTGATTTACTTTCTTACATATGTGTTACACTACAGGCCTTTCAATGGCCTTTCCATGATCTGTTTTTTTCACCATGCATTTTGCAATGGGAGAAGTACCCACTGAATTGCTGACAAATTACTTAAGCATGCTGTCTTCTCTATACCATATTACCTAGAAAAGGGGAATTTTATAACCTATTAACATTTCAGTACCCACCTAATTATAGTTATGGAAATCTGTATTCACAGGGATTTTGTCACTGATATAAAAAGGTGAATTATTATAAAAATAAATGTTTTGACTTGGGTCCTATATAACACAATATTACTGAACAAGTTAGAATATATATCATGTCATTTTTGTCATTTTTTTCTCTGTATTAAAATAAGAAATGACATGTCAGTAAATAATCAATGTGGTATTTATCAAGAAATGAAGAATGTAGAACATTAAAATCATTGTATATAGAATATACATAAGTAACTACCCTGAACTGAAGCTGATCCATTTGAGATTAATATGTGTACATTGAAAAATTGAAAAAAAAAATTAAGCAAAAAAAATTGAAATAAATTAAGCAAAAATATACTTGCATTTGTTTACATAAGAGGAAGAAATACCTACGCAATTATACCCTTCTCAGGGAGAGTGAATTTCTGGAAATTGTCAATGAAAACCTTACCATGAAAAGATATTTTTCTTATTGAATAAGAATATTATTTATCCCTGTTCCTGACAATAAAATTTAAAAATATGTAAGGCAAAGCCTGAAAATTACTGTATAAAGCATAAAAAGTCAGATGTAAGTACTGAGAAATTTTGAAGGAGACAGCAACAGGTAAGGATCAAATTCTACTTGTTGCGTAAATCATGTTTTATTTGTAGAACTTTGTGAAACATTAATAACAAAATCTGAGACTCACCTGGTTCTAGTTTCAAATAAACCTGAAACTCAGGGAGGTTCAACAAAAGTTTTGCCAAAGTTCATGAACTTTCATCAAATGTGTGTGGTTGTTTTTTTTGTTTTGTTTTTTTTTGGAAGTTGGACCAGTCAATAATTTTCACCATGTTTAGACTAGATTTCTTTACAAATGAAAACTTGGAGATTAAAGTCAAAGGAAGCTAAAATTAAAATGCAAACAGTCTTATTCTTACTTTTTATCAATATAATCTGGTACAATTTTTTTCTCACTTTTTTTTAAGTTGTTAAGCCAATTTCGTCAGGGCAAAAATATACCTTAGTTTGCTCTTCTATCTTTTCTGCATAGAAAACTCACCGGAGTTAATATTACCTGTGATGCTACTTTTTAAGAAAAACCAATAGCAGTGAACATAAGTACATTTCTATAGTAATAATGATACCAATATTTATTACTCAGTTACTGTTTTAAATACCTTACAGTTATTACATAATTTAATTCCTACTGAAGTTCTCTGTAGAGACAGAGAAAAGACAGACAAAACTAAGGTTTAGGGAGAGGTTAAATAATTTATCCAATGTCATGCCACTAATAAGTTGAAGAACAAAAAATTTAACCCAGAGGACATAATTACAGAAACGGAACTCTTAACTGCTGTACTATCATGGCAGTCACTGTTAGCTACCTACCCAAAATCTGTTTTCCTCTTTTCTTTTCCCCCCTAAGATGTCAGCAATGATGGCTGAGCATAAAAATAGAATCTGAGCCTTTGATTACTTCGTTGATCCCTATTGGTTCCTCCTTCTAGACTTCCTGTTAATTGAGAAAAATAAATGCCTTTACTTATTTAAGCTTTGTATTCAATTCTAAAGGAGATAATGCTACTGCTTTTCACACTGACCTATCATAATTACAATGTAAAAAAGATAATCACTCAACAGCCAACACAAAATCTAAATGTACTTACTGCTTGCTAAATCAGGAAGAGTTGTACTCTTTTTTTTTTTTTTTTTTTTTTTTTTTAAGGCGGGGAAGGGAGAGAGAGACTCCTAAGCAGCCTCCATGGCCAGCATGGAGCCTGACATAGGACTCAGTCTCACAATCCTGAGATCATAACCTGAGCCAAAATCAAGAGTCGGTTGCTTAATGACTAAGCCACCCAACTGACCCAAGCAGAGTTGTACTCTTAAGGCACAGTCTTTCTGAGGAAGCAGAGAGCTAATTTTACCTAGGGGGTTGGGAAGCTTGGTGTTCAAGGTTTGATGGACTTTCAGAAGCAAGAGTAGAATTTAGGGATTGATTTTTTTTTTTTTTTTTTTTTTTTTGCTACAAAACTGGTTATTTGAACAAGACTGACTACTTGACTTGTGTAAAATATATGCACTTCAGAGAGGCTGCTGCTAGTTTGCTGACTTCAGAAACAGCTGCTTGTCACTGATTGGCTGGCTTTCTGAGGTTTGATAACAGAACGAGTTTTTATTTATTTGGTGGAATATTTAAAAACTTGGTTCTGGTGGTCACTTGTTGCTATGGCAAAGGACAATCAGCCCTTTCTTAGGAGGATATGATTGTTCCTCAATAGGATTGATAGAAATAGGAGGAAAACCACCTGGAAGTCATAGTCATCCAGGGGTTATTAGCTACATTTTGAATAGCTTTATTATATTTTGAACTTATAATAAAGCTTAAGTTGAATTTGTTTTAATTTTCAGTGAAAGCAATCACTTAATATAACATACCTGTTTTCCCAGAGTAATAAAGGAAGTAAAAAATTGGGTAAAAATTTTAGAAGGTGTATATTCTCTAATAAAATATACTACATTTATAAGCTTTTGAAATATTAATTTGATTGCTAATTAAACATTTGTAGTCTGCATACAACATGTTACTTTGAGTCTTTGCTATGATATCCCATGCTGTTTCTGGAGTAAGTTGACTCAATGAGTAGCTCAGGCAATATGAGGCCATCTACATATTTTGGTTCTTTGAAATGGGTATATATATATTTCTACGTTAGATATTCCATTTTTAGCTAACTTCGCTGTATTTCAGGTTGTAGAGAAAGATAAGTGTTCATTAGTGATGATCTGTGAGAATGACTAAAACACAACATGGAGAAAAGCAGAGTACTAGCATGACTGGACTCTTCCTGAATAAATCTTTGAAAAAGTGTGACAATTGATGGAAATCAGTACGAAGAGGAAGTTGAGCTATTAACACATATAATTCGTTAATTGAAGGCATAAATTATTTCTTGAAGTGCTCTGTTCATAATAAAAATGCTCTAGGCTTGAGTACTATCTGCATGGTACATGAAATTTGTCCTAATTACAAAAATATTTAAGAAGCACTTAATAATTTTGTTCAAATTCCATTTTCTAATTAAGGTGCAAGTAAACACCAGAGATAATGCATATGTGAATATCTGCATACACATTTCCTTACATGACAAAAAATTACAAGTTAGGAAAAAAAGGAAATATTATTTTGATTCAGACTCATTCCTGTCTTTGGGGCAGCATTCATAAATAGGAGGTATAAGCTATATATGCCATTTTTAAATCCTATCGTGTTTTCATTTACTGTTTAATTCCACATTACAGATGGGAGTATTTAAGAATACTATATACAAATTTGAATAACCTTTAATTTTATTATTCAGAAAAATTAGTGGGTATTTAAAGATGGCCTATACAATTCAAAATCAAGCTAAGGACAAATGTTCACAATTTTAGAACAGCAGACTCTTGTGACTGCCTTCAGACTTGAGTTTTTAAAACTTGAACATTATGCTAAGAGTTGTGTTGTTAGAACTTTTTCTATGGCCATAAAAATTTAGGATAGAAGGCATATTAAATGGTTAATAAACCATCCCTTGGTAGAGCAACTCTAGAAATTCACAGCTGCCTGAACATGAGTTCAGTAAGGTTTATAATAAGAAAATTATAGTTATTTACTCAGGAAATGAAACTAGCCAAGTGGCAGGATAGATCTCTAAAACAGATGCATCTTTAGTCTGCTATTTATTGCATGCATATTCCCATTTATCATGGTTTCTTAGCTGCTTTGTAGTTCAACTCTGACAACTGTAAATCAACAGAAAAGATGAGACACAATGGTAAATCAAAGTGAAGAACAAATACTTAATAAGTGGAAAACATGCTTGGTATTGTGGTTACAAACGTTTGTATAGCATTTAATAGGAAGCTAGTATAGCTTCTGATTATGACAAGAGTATAACCAATAGCATTTTCAAAATCATAAGACCATTTAGTTATTTGGCATAACTACATAGAAGGATAATTAATGTATGGAAACTATCAATTGCATTGTGCCTATTAGGAAGAAGACTTTTTAAATGAAATTCCTTAATCTTTAAAGCTATTTGTCATTCATTCACTTAATTCCTGGTTTTGGTGAGAATTCATTTTTTACTGGTCAGTCCTATCACAGTATCTTGGGTTTCATTTGGAATCCTACCCTTGGTTAGAACATTCATCAAAACTAAAAACATTCTGTTCTTGATAGTGATCCAATTGCTTAGCCTCTACCGTAGAGGATTTGTATTAAATATAACACTGTTGTACACTGCAAAATTCTTTTGGTTTAAACAACGCTTGCACATATTCTGTAGGTAATACACCAAAGGTAAATGGTGGTCAGTCATATGTTCTTGAAGACTGCAGTTCTGTCAGTGTTTACTTAAATTACAATCAGTATCAGTATCTGTACTTGCTTTGTTTTTACACAAGTGTTCTGAGCATACTGCTGGGTCAGTAAAGCTACAGCATGTACTATGTGGCTTATTTCTCAAATATGTTGAATCATTAATATTAGTCTAAACTAGAAAAAAAAAGTAGTTTTAAATCCTATCATAACATGTTTTCCCTTTAGGTCCTGAATTTTATAGCACTAAGATGAGACCAAGACAAACTGTTGTTTTGACCTGTCATGAGTATTCAGCACATGTCCTTCCAGGATTTTCCATGTTATTTGACAGGCTTTTTTACACTTTGTTTGAAAAATACAGCATAACCTTTACAATAACACATGTGAAATGAAATCAGTGCAAATACTGTCTATATAAACTTGACAAGTTCAATTCATGCAAAAACCTAAAATGTCAGCAAGGTCTTGGTCAGAAGGTTACAACACTTTCCTGCTATAATAATAATTATTATTTTATCTCTCTTAGCAACAGATTATGTCTTGTATAAGCTAAATAATTCTTTAGGAGGCTGACATTGAGATGATTTAATGCGTAATATGGCTTGTGTTTGTTAAACTACAAAGAATTAATCCCACTAGATTTCACAAATGGCACCTGCTCAAGCCTGCTAGAGTTGTCTGTCTACATGGAATGCATCAAGCAAACTCTGGCAGAACTGAAAGACTGAATTATCAAAAACTTGAATGTTTGCTCTAAAATAAACCTGCTTTCTTTTTGCCACTGAGTATTTATTTAGAAATTAACCCTGAATTAGCCAATTTCAAATGACTAAGTAATTATGACATGATTTTAACCACTGTGAAATATACAATAGTATTAATTGCTCTAATGAGAGTCTCCTAAAATATCTTTTAAGAGGGACTCAGAGTCTTCTACAGTAACTGTGGATACAATAACAAGTGTATCATTACATATACTCTATAATATATCCAGGAGAAGAAATAATTTGGATAAGAAACTACTACTTATAAGAAAAAAATTGATATATAATTCATATGCCATAAAATTCAGTATTTTAAAGTATACAGTTCAGAGATTTTTAGTATATTCACAAACTTGTGCAAACATTGCTATTACCCATTTCCAGAACATTTTTATCTCCCATAAATGGAACTCCATACATATTAGCCGTCACTCTCCATATCTCCTCCCATACTCCTGACACCCACTAATCTACTTTGTGTCTCTATGGATCTGCCTGCCTTGGACATTTCATATAAATGGAATCATGCAATATGAATCTTTTTTTGTCTGATTTCTTTCATTTAGCATGTTTTCAGAGTTCACTTATGCTTTAGCATGTATCACTACTTCATTCTTTTTATGGTTGAATAGTATTTACTGTATAGATATACCACCTTCTGTTTATTCATTTCATTAGTGATGGACATTTGGATTGTTTCCTTTTGAGGAGGGTACTATCATGAATAATTCTACTGTGAACATTCATATGCAAGTTTTTGTGTGGCCTTATGCTTTCAGTTCTCTCAGATAATACCTAGAATAGGAATTACGGGGCCATATAGTAAGTAGCATGTTAAACTTTTTGAGGAGACTCCACCTGTTTTCAGAAGTGACTACACTAAAATGGTAACATCACTGATTAGGCAGTTTAGAGAATTCCAGAACTTTATGCCTCTACATAAACAACTAATAAGCTAGCAAAAATCATCATAAACTTTTTTTAAAATTCTGAAAACTTCTCCAACAGTTATTATACCCAGGGGAAAGCTTAATGAAGAAAGAAGTTGCTCCATTGCTCCAGCATTTTAAGTTCCTGCTCGTTCGTTGTCCCCACTCCTGGATCAGTGGTGGCTGTGAGGATGGCAGCCTGAAATGCTGGTGCAGGTTGCTAGTGCCAGAGGGAGCAATATAGACCTTATTCTCAAATAATTGTGGCTGTGGGTTTCAGCCTGTTCGGCAGCATCTTGAAGGACCAGCACAAGGGCTTGCCATTGTTCTACCTGATTTGGAATATTCCCAGGGTTAGGGTGGCTTCCTGGAAGATGTTTGCAGACAATATACAAAGGCTAAGCACCGCCACAGCAGCCTGGGGCAAGGGTTTATAGTCAAAACAATGGACAGATCAAAATGGCTGAGAAAAGAGATATGTGAGAGAATAAGAACTTTTAAAAGCTCCCTCTTGTGTTCTACAATCAAAGAAGCCATGTATATGCCCAGGGCTGGACACATGCTCAGAAAAGGCCTAAGAGAACCTTAAGCTGTTATCTTTGGCTCATCTTCAGGCTCTACACAGGCACAAGTGAAGGCCAAGGCAGAGTTGTAAATAGTCTGGTTAAGTTGTTGAAGGAGTGCCCCGAAACAGAGACAATGTATAAAGACAGAGGACGTCTTTTTTTTTTTTTTCTTCTCTCTCTCTCTCTCTTTTTTTTTGGCTCTAAAGGTTTAAGGGAACTCTATTAAAACACTAGCTGACCACAAAGCTAGAAGAATACAGATTTCAGTGGTCACACATAACAAAGAATATAGACTACAAAAACAGTTTAGAAAAGTCAGTAAACAAACAAAAAACAACCCACAACAAACAGCAACAACCCTGGGGAGTGAGAATCTGATTTCCAGAGCTATGACATAATAATATTCAAAATGCCCAGTTTTCAACAAAAAATTAGAAGACATGCAAAGAAAAAAGAAAGTATGGTCTGTTAAGGCGATGGGGGGGGGGCAGACATTAATAGAAAGTGTCCCTGGAATATCCCTGGCATTGGACTTATTGGATAAAAGTTTTAAATCACTATTTTAAATATGCTCAAAGAGGTAAGTGAAACTATGGACACAGAATGAAAGGAAACCAGTAGAATAATGTCTTACCATATAGAAAATGTTAATAAAGAGTGTCATGAACACATTATGAAGGCATACACAACGTCTTCCTACAACGTAAGCTTTATTCAATCATAAAGCAAAGTTAAATCACAATTATAAAAGCAGGTTCAGGATTCCAAACTCAATGACAATTCACCATGTGATTACACTTGGCTTCTCACACAGCACACGGAGCAGGACACAAAACGAGCCACACAACAAACAAGATAACAGAAGAGTGTAGGAAGTTAAGGAACCAAAGGCAAAAATCAGTCTGTGGGTGCATAGTTGAGATAAGGCCTTGGTCTTGGCCGGGTCAGCTCTCAGCACTTACTGCTTCTGCTATTCAAGCAGGGAAGGATCTCAGTTCTGTTTGGAGATCATTTGGGCAGAGCCTTCATCGGCAGTTGTCTTTTTTGAGTAGTCAGACATAGAGGGGTCAGGTCTGAAGATCTGGATTTGCCACCAAAATCCTTCCCTTTTTAAAGGGATTTAATTGGTTTTGGATCCTTCCAGACCTCCTCTGGTTCTGCTCATTATCAGTTCAGGGGTGTCAGCTGATGATAGTCCTGGGGATATTTCCTAGTTGCAGTACCTTAACTGCTTGACACAGGCCCCTGCATGACACAAGCTCCTGCCTGATATGACAGACTCCATTGTACTCTCTACAATGAGGCAGATTTTTTTTTTCTAAAGAGCCAAATATCTGGAGCCTAAACATATAATACCTGAAATGAAAGGTTCACTAGAAAATTGCAACAACAGATTTGAGCAGAAAAAAAGAAAGAATTGGTGAAATTGAAGATAGATCAATTTAGATTATCCAGTCTGAGAAGCCAAAACAGAAAAGACTAAGAAAAATGAACAGAGTCTAAGAGATCTGTGGGACACTGTCAAGTGGACCAACATGTGCATATGGGAGTCCGAGTGTTAGAGGAGAGAAAGGAGCAGAATGAATGTTTGAAAAAATAATGGTCAAAACATTCCTTATTTGATGAAATATGTACATCTACACGTACAAGAAGCCCAAAGAACTCCAGGCAGGATACATTTAAAGAGATCCACACTAAGACACATTATAGTCAAATTATTAAAAGCCAAAGTGACTGCATCATTTTACCTTCCCACCATCAGTGTGTGCGTGTTCTAATTTTTCTACATCCTCACCAACACTTGTTAATTGTCCCTCTATTTTATTATAGCATACTGCTGAATGTAGAGTGATATCTCATTTTTAAACTTGCATTCCTTAATTGATATTGAACATTTTTTTAATGTATTAAGAAAACTTCTTAAACTGCCAGTTGGAGCAACACATAACAGCTTTTGATGAAGCTGATGTGAAGATGATTCAAGCAACATTCAATGAGACAGATTCATTTAGCCCCCAGGTACAGTCAAGGATAATTCTCACATCCATCCTGCTGGCAAAATTGGACCTGAGGAACTCTGTCTTTATGTGAGGACAAGCTGATGAAAATAAAACAACAACAAAACACAACTTACTTAGAAATCCTACAGAAGAAAGGAAAAGAAACATCAGCCAAAGATCTAAGGGGAAGCATATCCTTGGGGAGGAAAAAAAGATTTACTGCAAAATCAGCATAACGTTTTGGAAGCTGTTCTGCATGTTCAGTGTGATATGAGAGGGCCTGGACTCAATAAAGTAAGAACAGAAGACTACAATTTGAGAACCCATTGAAATGAAAATGTGAAAAAAATGAAGATCTCCATTTGAGGTAATAAAAAAGCTTACATGGCACTACAGAAATTTGGCAAGGTGGAGAACAAACCTAAGAAACTCCTTGAATTAATTAAAAAGTGACAAAAATGTGAAATGATAAGATAGTTTATGGGGATTAAGGAAAGAGACAGGAACCAACAGAAAAATTATAGGCATAGCTAAAGAAGAAACTTAACCTCTTAAAAGACACAGTTCAGATGATATTAACAGATCTCTATGTCTATTTTTTCACTTCTTGAGAATTTTAGTTCCTGGCTTACTTTACCTCTAAGTACTACTTTACCTCTAAACAATGGAGTGATACAGAACTCAAGCTTTGAACTTCTTTGCACTAATTTCAATCCAATAGTATGCCTTAAAAATTATCTTCACGTTGCCCATCCCTGAACTCCAAACTCAACATCTTATACAGATATCTGAGTAACTAAAATTTTGAAACTGATATACTGGTTTATTTTCACTCAAAATCCACCTCTCCTGCAGTCTTCCTCCTATCCCAGAGAGTTGTTCAGACAATGTAGTAATCAAATTTGGCTTTTAAACAAGATCACTCTGTTAACATCATGGATCAAAGGAGAATGAGAGCAAATTTGAAAGCTAGGGAAAACATATGAAACCAATGAGAAAGATGATATATTATTCAAAAGAAAAATAGTTGGAAACATTTTTTTTTAAAAATCATGTTAGGTCCTCACTCACTAGACAACAAAATACATCTCAAATATATTTAACAACAATCATCCAAACCTTTCTTTAAAGTGTGCTGCATCCAAGGAACGTTGTCTTATATTTAAAAATTAGATTTTCTAAGAATATTTAACAACATAGAAAAGAAAATAGTATAACTAAAAAAATGAAAGATGCAAAATTGTGTTACACATTTTGTATCAATTCAATATTTTCATTTTTCTTTTTAAAAATGCACCAAAATTTACAAACTAAAAGTTTGCCTCTAGGTAGAGTACTTTAGTTTAAGCATTTTTTCCCCACTGTTCTTTCCCAAATTTTTTATTTTGGATTTGTGTTAATTTTAAAAATAGGAAGTTTGCATTATGTCTTGTAAGGGAAACAATTTTTTAGAGAAGGATTTTTTAAAGGCAGATTAAATAGAAATATAGTGAGCAGTATTCCCAGCATATTCCATAATGGTGAGTAAATTCCCAGCATTACTCTAGTTAGGCCAATGTTATGAGCAGGTTAAGGATGCTCAGGGAGTTTATAATCAGTGAATTAAGGTTATTGGAAGTCCCTGAGTAGATGTCTTATTAACTCTAGAATTAACTTTTGTGGAAAGTAATGAATTTCCTCAGTTCCCATCATTCTATGAATGAGAAGTATGAACACAGTAAGGAAAATAGAAAAGTTTTCCCTGCCTTCAGGAAGGCTGAATAAAACCCAGAGCAGCAATTTAAATTCATATTCCACTTGGAACGAAGGTCAGTATTCATTATATTTTGGATTCATGGAAATTAAGATAGTTTATTTTTGAGAATCAGGTGATAAGCGATGTGGTCTGAAGTGCTGGGGTTAAGAGCCAACAGCCAAGAAAGAATTCTTGAGACGTCTTTGGTGCAAAAGGGTGGTTTTATTAAAGCACAGAACCCATGGACAGTAAGAGGGGCGGCACTGGGGTTGTGAGGAATGGCTGATTATATACTTGGGAGTTGGGGGAGGTAAAGACAACCGGAAATTTCCAAAAGGACTTTCATACGCTAAAGAAGACACAGGATCCTGGAGGCCTAGCTATCATCCAACTAAGGTGGTTTTTCCTGCTAGCAAAGTACTAATGTTAAGACAGTTGGGAGTTTCTGGAGGAATGTTGTACTCTGCCTGACTCAAGTATTTATCAATGGGCTGCAGGTTATAAGGAAATTTAATTTTATCTATATTTCCTTTTTTGCTTTTGTTCCCCACATCACTAAGGAAAAATCTGAAGATTAGGAGGCAGAACATAGCTCTCTATGGGTCAGGATGGGGAGAAATTCAATGAGTTTACTTTAGGTAATTCATTTCTGAAAGAATATTTCTTTATAGTGCAACCTTCAAGGTACACTGCCTTCCACATGTCCTGAGACATAATGAAGAAAGTAAATAGATATAATTTAGCAATCAATTATGATTAGCAGATAATAGCAGACCAATTTTATTTTCTTCTTTATGAAGAAAGAAAAACAATAGTCTGTGATCATAATTTATTCAAATACAACTTTTGATTCCACCATAAAATTTCATTGATGAACTAGTAACACAGAGCTCTTTAAGATAGGGGCTATGCATTATTACTCTCTAATCCATATTGTCTGATACAGATTTTATAACATATCCTAGATTTCTGCTCAACGCTATGTGGAAATATCTCATTTTCCTTAAAAGTAGAATTAAATCTGTGTCGTAATCTATTGAAATTTACTTATTCTCTGAATTCCAGTTTACCCAGTTCCGTCATAAGTGAGCTGTTGAAAAACAAATAGGCTATCTACCCCAATAGCAATAAACTTTACTAAGTGCACTTAGGAGAATTCCCCAGTCCATATGTGTTCTGATTATATCTTTATCCCACTGCCCAGGCCCAATCCCTTCCAAAAAAACAAAACCAGATTGTTTAGGGAAAACATGCCCTCATGGTACAGGCAGGGCCTGAGGAAAGTGCTTACTCTTAATCACACTTCCTAAATCTATGACACAGTCTTCTTTCTTTCCTTCCCTGCCCCTGCCTCCTACAGCAAGAGTATAAAGAATTTTAGCACATTATGTACTGATTTTAAGTTAGTATGTCTGTTTACAGATCTCATCATCATGGTGATAGGTGTCTTGGAAATTAAGAGACTGTGCCAGACAGTGTTTACCCCTCCTCCCATCCCCACCCCCACGGATCACTTGTAGTGCCAATGACATATCTTATCAACACTGGTCTCTAAGCATAATACACGTCCTGACAATTACCATGAATGCTCCTTGCACATTGACTGATCAGTCCAATGAGTTAAAAAATCTTCCTGATCCCATGAATTCTGATTTTCAAAGTAAGACTTCAATAAAAGAATCTCTAGAAATACAAGTTAAGTAACTTGAAACCGCTGAATATGTTTTATTCCATGAAATCTGCTGTGGCCACAATTACTTAAATATGCTCTCATTGGAAATATTTATTTTTATCTTCAACT
The DNA here is from genome assembly GCF_023065955.2 of Ursus arctos. NCBI lineage: Eukaryota > Metazoa > Chordata > Mammalia > Carnivora > Ursidae > Ursus > Ursus arctos. The sequence continues at coordinate 17,423,483 of NW_026622775.1, forward strand.
TCACATCAGGATAACTTTAGATCAGTACCTTTGATCAGGAAAGACTAGGCAGTATTACCCATCCACATAGAATAGAATTCCCTAAAATTATTTAAAAACTGTAGTAATACCAGCAACAACAAAAACTCTGATTTTTTTAAAGCTAGCCCCATTTCTAGGAGTATTAAGGACTTTAGGCCAAAACATAAAATCAATACTTTAAAAAAAATGAAAGCAAACAAATGAAAAAAGAGAGAGAGAAGAAAAATCCTCAAACTTCTACAATTTGAAGAAGTATTGACTTGGTCTTCCTTAAGTGCTGTCTTGACCTTAAGTACATCCTGTGACTCATATTCTGATTGCTGTTATAGTCTTTCTGGTCCAAATTGCTGGGAGGAAGGGAAGTACTGCTATAGACAAAGTGGTTAAATAACCTAGTGTACAGAACCTTATAAAAGCTGCACCCTGAGAAAGATGCAGTGTTTCTCATTTCTTTGTTCCTGTTTCACTTTTATGATCTCTTCTTGGAGGAAAGGTACATTCTGTCTCTATTTGAAATAAGATCTAAGTAACAATAACATTACCAGTGTTGAAAAATATGTTATAGTTGTTTTTCCATATACTCACCATGAGGCTGGCTTATTTTTAATTCAATTGTCCTGGGTCTTTATTCAAGATACTTCAGATTAATACCTCTTTGCAAGCAGGTAAGAATAACTGTTATGTCCATTATTTGTGGGGGATTCCACGTCAGTGGATTCAGCAATCATTTTCTCAGGCCCTTCCATTAGGTCTACCATTAGGAAGAAAGCAGTTTGAGGACAGTCAGAAGGAAGTTGGAGCTGCCGATAGGTAGCAAAACCACAACAACTTGAAAATGTGAAATAAGATGGTGATATCTATGAGATAAAAATTCAAAGAAATTTTTTCCAGCCATTTTGAATTTTAGAAAGCCCTATTATAATCACTTGATAGGTTACAGTTGTCACAACATGGATTTTCCCCCCATTTTTCATGTTTGAAAATAAGTGTGCTTTGCTTTAAAAAATTCTGTCAGGGGACGCCTGGGTGGCTCAGTTGTTTAAGTGTCCAATTCTTGAATTTGGCTCAGGTCATGATCTCAGTGTCTTGATCTCAGAGTCCTGAGATAAAGCCCCGTGCAGCCTCCATTCTGGGCGTGGAGTCTGCTGGGGTTTCTCTTTCTCCCTGTCCCTCTGCCCATCCTGCCACTGCTCTGGTGTGCCTGCTCTCTCTCTCTCTCTCAAAAAAAAAAACAAAAACAAAAATATTCTGTCGGAAAATTATCACAGAAAATGACAAAACAATGACAACAAGAAAGATCTTTATTTTAATAAGAGTTCTGTACAGTTCTTTAAATAGATACCATGCATTTAAATACTCAGATTCTGGAAGTTCACTGTATATGCAACTGTTTAGCAAGGCAGTTTTTGCATGGCTTAATGTAAACCTTAATCCTTTAAACTGTATTTCTTCCATAAGAGTGCTTGTGTTTAGTATTTTAAAGAAACATTTTCAGAATAATATGTTCCATCTCTTTTTCAAAGCCACTTTTCTATTACTAAGAAACAATATCCTCTTTTAAACATTATCTTGAATATTTTTTCCACACATCTATTTTATTTCTAACTGATTTCATTAAGTCACCCAGGGACTGTCTGGAATAGATTATTTTATCAAGGAGCAATATGTGGGTTACCACTAATAAAATGATCTTGGGAGTAGAGAAAAATATTTAGCTAGGAGTATAGAGTTATCATGTTTTTTGTTGTTGTTTTTGGTGGTAGTTTACTTTAGGAGTTTGTAGAAATTGAAGGATCAGGAAAGCGTATATATAATATTTGTATTATATATGTATATATTATATATGTACATACATGTGTGTATGTATATATATGCATATATATGTGTGTATATTTGTTATATATTACTGTTTTCATGTTAACTCCCACAGTTTTCTTAAACTGGAGGCAGATTCTATAACTGCTGTTCTGTTTTCACCCAAGCAGTTGCAATCCAAGGAGAAAAGAGAAACAGATCAAGGATAGTCGTTTCTACACTCATGAATTTTTATAGGCTTATCCTAGACATAGGGATATATGGAATTTCCATATTGTCTGATTCAAAACCAGTTTGGTCATAACCTTTGCTGACTGTGTAAAAATAAGGAGGACTCGATTACCTTATTTTTTTAGTAAGTGTAAATACAACAAAAATATAAACCAGTTTTAGTTTATTATTTTAAAAAAACTCTAAAAACACATATTTACATGATTTGTACAAGTGGAATTTTCTTGCCAACATCTTTGGGATGCTCCTAACTATTGGTGACGCTTTTAATAAACAGTTTTTAAGGGGAAACCACACAAAATTTTGCAGGATTTGTGATGCCCCACAGAAACTATTCTGCCTTAGATTCTGAGACAGGCTACCCCCAGAATGTCCATTCCAGCATGAGAAGTCTGTCATCAAGCATGCTGAGTAAATAAAGGCTGGTTCATCTGCTGTAATAGTAGGAAATTTCCTATCATCGCGGCCTTAACAAGGGTGATTTCTTCTCTGAATATATTCAGTGTGCACAGACCTGGAAATACTATCTCCTCTTAGGAATGAGCTGGAGGCAGGCCAGTGTATGTTGGGGGCTGGGGAGGGTATAAGAAGCATTTAGAAAGTTTAGAAAGAACAGGAGAGTTGCATGGATGGGACTTTAGACAGAACCATTGTTTTTACACACACCAATGTAGGAAGTGATGATTCTTTAACCTCCAAAGCTTTACATGAAAATAACTCCATTTGTGAGAAGATGAGAGGGTTTTTTATACCTTGCCAATATGTAATCAAAATGATCTCCCCCAAACATATTTGATGTTCTTTATAGAAGATCCATGTAAGTTATGATAAAAAGTTATATTGGTAGACATTAGCTTCTCTAACTTCCTTGGGACTTAGAGTTAACTGTTTAAACAAGACTCAGCAACTTCATGTGTAGCTCTCAAGATTTAAGTAGGCCTTTGTCCAGGTTGTGAAACTCAGCAAAGTAGCGTGTACTCTTTCCTTCCGCTCCTTATTTTGTTTTTCTTTTCCTTGTTACTGCTTTAAATCATCCCATGTCACAGCTTGTTAAGGGCTTCAGGCTAGTCAGTAGGTGCTATATAAATTCAAAAGATTGATGTCTACCCACAGTAGCTTGTCTAACAATCTCCAAAAAGCTCATACTATTCATTAGCCTGGTGTGTGTGTGTGTGTGTGTGTGTGTGTGTGTGTGTATTTCTTCACTCTGTCCACTGTAGATCTGAAAGTGTGTGTTTTTAATTGAATATTTCTTTCTAATAACTATGTGCATCTTACAGGAATCATATTAACTAATTTAATCTTCACAGTAGTCCTATGAGGTAGGTCCCATTAATATCTCTGTTCCACAATGGAGAAACGAGATACATAGAAATTCAATAACTTTCCCAACGTCACACAGCTAACAACGAGCAGAGTTGGAATGTAACCAGGAATTTGGCTTGAATCTATTGCCTTAACCACTACACTATCTGTTGCTCAAAAGCCATAGGAGCTATATATCCTCAGTTGAAATTAGAGCCTTTCATAAAATCTCCTGTGTTTATTTCCATTAGCGTTTTTTCTGATGTTAGTGAATGTGTCTTTATTTCTATATTTTCACTTCTAATAAAGTTCTTATCATTCATTAAACAGTCAATAAATAAGTAAATAATATATATGATCTATGTGATAAAAGATTGTCAAAATTATATTTATGCATTGAGAAAAATAATACTTAAGCTGGTGTACTGCATTGAATTATCTAAAATTCTTATCAAGGAAAGTTACTGAATGGCTACGTTAAATTTTTTTTAAATGGCCCATTTTCCAGTTAGTGGTTCTCTCTCCTCTTGCTTGTTGTACCTGAATTTTGTATCCCGTTGGGCAGGAAGAGTTCAGGAATTCCACTGCCATGGTGAAATTGGGCTCAACCACAGATTCAGAAAATTAGCAGCATCCACTGCAGGATGCTGAGACCAAATGGCAAGTTCAGAAGGAATCCCTTCTCTAGCAGGTTGTTTTGCTTTCCTAATAAATACTTCTTTACTTCCTTTAGAGGGATAAGTTTAAAAATAGAAATTAAAAAATTTCACAAGATTCACAGGATAAACTCTTCTAAATAAATCACTTTAGACAATAAGCAGTGAGAAAGCTTTAGCAAGGCCAGTTTTAAAGACCTAAGACTTTAAGATAGTTTAGATAAGGTTTGAATAAGCAGCCAAATGTTCTGAACCAAAATTCCAAGTCTGTTAGTAATGATAATATTATTTAGCACTGAGATAATTCTTTGCAGGCAGTAACCATTAATCATTGGTATCCTGCTGTGTACTATGCAAGTTTTAAGATTATCAGTTTATAGAGGCAAATATTAAAGTTGAGAGGTGAAGAGTGTGTTTAAGGTCATAACCTGGGTTATTGCCTGAGCCAGAGTTTGACATGTACTTTTTCTGACTCTTTTTCCCTATCATATTCCACAAGCTGTTACCTTATTTCTGTGCCAAGATTTTTTTTAATGTAACTACCTGAATATACAAAGTCAGACTGTGTTTGCAGTACCCAGGTTGTTTATAGGAGACAGTGGAAAAGAGTTACAAGACTTAGATTAGATTTCTTACTCAAATATGTACTGACTGTGGAATCTTGGGCAAAATTCCAACTTTTTTTTGAGCCTCAATCTTCTTATCTGCCAAATAGGACTAATATTTTTTTTTTACCTTCTGGGTATTTCTGAGGGATAAATATATAATATATATGAATAATTACTTATAACTGTAATTTTTTGAGTGTCCACTGTATTTAGGTCACTTTAGTCCAAATTCTCAGCATCTAATTTATTTTTAATTTGATTTTATGGATTCATTTATTTAATCAACAGATGTTTTATTGGATGCCTACTATGTACATTGTCCCGTAAAATAATATTTGGGACAAACTTCCAGGTCTCACAGAACTCACAGTCTTTGGTGGGGGTGGTTTTTAATAAACTAAAAGGTACATATAAATATGAGTTATAAATTCTATTTGGGGAAATTGTGTGATAAATTCCATTAAGAAAAATAAAGCCAGTAAGAGTAAAGGGAATGATTCAAATGGGGTATTACTTTATAGAGGGCGGCCAAAAAAGTTTATTTTTGAACATATTTGAGGAAAGATGTGAAGGAACTGTGGGAGATGGCCTTCTGATATTGGGCAGAGGGTGCTTTCTAGGTAGAGAGAACAGCAAATGCATGATCCCTGGGCTTTTGCTGCTTTTTTAGGGCCAGCAAGGAAGCCAGCTGGTCTGAAGCTAGCAAAGAAGAGAATAGAAAGGGTAGAAGAACAGTAGATTTCAGATCATTTAGGAGTTTGTAGGTCATGAGAAAAATTTTGGATTTTAATCTTAAGACTGAAAGACTTTAGAGGGCTTGAGCAAAAGAGTGATACGATTTGGTTTATATTTTAGGAGGCTTGGGTAAAGGCAAAGAGACAATGTAGGAAGCTATTTGTGAAAGATGGTGGTCTAAAACAGGGTGTCAGCAATGGAAGCCAGATTAAAGATATATTTTGGCATGGTTGACAGATAATAAAAATTTAGTAGATAAGGTTAGAAATGAAGGTATAGGTTAACAGGTTGTCAGCATGTAGATATATTTAAAGTCATGGGATTAGACGCGATCACCTAGGGAGGAAGCACAGAGAGAGTAGTCTGTGGAAAAAGCTCTGGAGTATTGCAGCTTGCTAGGGGGTAGGAAGAACCAGTCAAGGAGACTGAGGAGGAGGAAAATGAAGCACAGGTGGAACAATATTTTAAAAAGAAAGGAGTGATCAATTATGTCAGATGCTCCTGAGCAGTTCGATAAAGTGAGTGATATTTGACCATGTGATTAGTCAATGTGGGGGTTACCAAGGACTTTAAAAATTGACTTCTGATGGAGATGTGTAGACTAAAGCCTGGTGGTCTGTCCTCCACACTACTGCATTAGCCTTCACTTTCTCTATCTCCAGTACATTCTCCATTTTGCAGTCAGAGTTGATTTTTCAAAACACAAATCTAATAATGTTTCTGCTGCTTTAAAAATCCCAGAGGCTCTCGGTCTCTTTCAGGTTAGTTATGTAAATCTTAAACCTGTTTTCTAAGCTCTGCTCTCTGGGATTCGGTCACACTATGTTTATTTTAATTCCTTATACCTCTCTCTCCTCAAGGCCTTTGGACAGGAGGGTCCTAATTTCCCTTCCCTCTTCTAGTTACTTCAAACATTAATCCAGTATTAATTTTTTCAGTGAATCCTTTTCTTTTTTTTTTTTTTTAAAGATTTTATTTGATAGAGGGAGAAACAGCCAGCGAGAGAGGGAACACAAACAGGGGGAGTGGGAGAGGAAGAAGCAGGCTCCCAGTGGAGGAGCCTGATGTGGGGCTCGATCCCACAACGCTGGGATCACGCTCTGAGCCGAAGGCAGACGCTTAATGACTGGGCCACCCAGGCGCCCCTGAGTGAATCCTTTTCTGACCACACTATGTTAAAACCCCTTTTGTACAGACTCATTTGGGCTGCATAGCATAGCACTCCCTCAGAGTATTTCACAGAGTTGCAATTTTACATTTCTGTGTGATCATGTAATTAATGAGCATCTCCCTGATTGATCAAAAGCTCCATAAGGGCAAGAACTCAGCATGATTACTTTGCTTAATGTGCATCTCCAGCACTAATGTCACAGTACAATGTGGGTAGGTACTCCATAAATATTTGTTGAGTGAGTGGATGAACTCAACCCAAGTTTCGTGATTCTTTTTTATCTAGGAATCATATAATTTCTTTTAGGATCCTGAGGATAATGGCTCCTGGCTGGGTCTATTAAACATGTACTGTAATTGTCTACTAAAATTCCATATTCTAATTACATTGGCATAATTTGAAAGCCTCCTAGGGAATAACAGAAACATCTAGCTTTTCTTGTAATTGTAAAGTAAAACATTAGGAAGTGATTCAAGAAAAGTGAGCCCTCATGGCTGTTAACTTTAGACATGATCATTGATGATGCTCACAACATAATGACTTCCATGCAGCCCAACTGATTGTTATAGAACAGGAAATTTAAGTGAGAAAATGCTTCTCTTTCCTTACAGCTTTCTCAGGATGCTCCCATTGCTAATCTAACCCCAAGGCCAGCCTCCCCATAGGGTTCTCCTCTATTAGATTTTTTGCAATTATTGAACTTTCTATTTAACTGAAAGGAAATATGAAGCATTTATTCTTTAAATTTTTTAAAAATATTTTATTTATTTATTTGACAGAGAGAGAGAGAGCACAAGCAGGGGACCAGCAGGCAGAGGGAGAGGGAGAAGCAGGCTCCCTACTGAGCAGGGAGCCCGATGTGGGGCTCAATCCCAGGACTTTGGGATCATGACCTGAACTGAAGACAGACGCTTAATGACTGAGCCACCCAGGTGCCCTGAAGCATTTAAACAGAAATATTTGTTAAATATATTGTATTTGATTAATATAGTGATTTTCTTATGAAGCCGTTTAAATGCTTTCCAATTGTATAAGTGTTTATACAATTATAATATCATAATCTCTATTTATTTATTTATTTGGCTTAAAACAACACAAATTTATTATCTTACAGTTCCAGAGGCCAGGAATCCAACACAGATTTAACTGGGCTAAAGTCAAGGTTTGGGCAGGATTATATTCCTCCTGGAGGCTCTAGGTGAGAATCTGTTCTTTGCCTTTTTCAGTAGAGGCCTTGCACATTCTTTGGCTCATTCTCCCTTTTCCATCTTCAAAACCAGCAATGTTGCATCTCTCTGACCCTTCTTCCGTTTTTCATAATCTCCATTTTAAAGAACAAGTGTCTTATTTGAAAGGTAGCAACAAAACTAAATCATAAAATGAAGACAGAAATGCCTATCTAGTGTTGTATATTCAGCCAGACCAGTTTCCTCCAGAAAATATTTATCTATGATGTTTACCCACTTCAACCCCCTCCATTTAAGGTTCTCTGTACAGAATTGGCTGGGAAGTCATAGAATATTAAACTGCTGCAGAATATGTAAGAAACAGGATCAAGGTATTAGGTAGTTTGTCCAGAATTAAACATGCATATAAAAAGACAAAGTTTGTTTAGTCTTTTCAGTAAATTTCTGAGGGTATCTAATTTATTTATTTTTTTACTCATAAATATCATATCCCACATGGAGATTGGGGAGAAGGTAGAAAGAATTTGAATGCTTGAGGGCAAAAAACTTCTTAGAGAATGTTCCAAAAGAAACCATAAACCTCAGGCTACTCAGAAACAGAGGTATTTTGCAGTGAATATGCTACAAAAGAATTTGTTAAAGTAATCACCTTTACTATTCAGTGATTTCCATAGCAACCACACACTGACTCATATACAGAATCAAGCTTTAATGAAAGGAACAGCCAGTTTACTGTGCCAGATTATTATATATCCCTGTCTTCTTTCCATGTAGAATTAAAGCCAGATACTGTGTATAGCTATATTCTATAGACTATTTAATAAGCATTTCATGGTTATTTCATTTAGTCTTCCCGCCAGCCATTATTACCTCCATTATATGGATCAGGAAAGATTAAGAGAGTTTAAATAATTTGACCAGTGACACCACCAGTAAATATTAAAACATGGATTCTGGATCTGCCTAACTCTAATTTTTTTCCCTTAGTATTTCATGCTGTGAAAGCCCCTCTGAGAAGAGGTTGTTTCTGATTATTTCAGTTTAAGTATCACATTTTTCAAGTCACGGTGGAACTAGATCTTATTTTAGAAAACAGGGTCCAAGTCATATGGGAACTGGAGGTCTTTGGTGGGCATTTCCTTATTGTCTATCATCACACTGACTGGTAACCCAGGCAATGACATGCAGAATCCAGAGTCACTGAATATGTTGGTTTCTCCTGTGTCCTGCATAGGGGCACTTAGCCAGGCAAGTGTGATGCGCTAAAACCTAGGGAGCACTCTACTTGCCATGCTCTGTGTTCTGCCTATAGCCAGTCTGGGAGACTGCCTTACATCAGAAGAAAGGAAAATATACTTTTTCTAACTGATGTGCTCAGAGGGGGCAACTTTTTACTGTGTTTCCCGTTTGTGCCTCAGGAACGAACCCCTTTCTAGTTTGCACAGTGACCTGCCATTTTTAGCAGCAACAACAGTATAACCTAATACTTAGCATATTAAACATTCTTAAGAGTGTGAAATGTGCACCAGTATGAATCCCTTGTTTTCAGGCTTGCTATGAGATTGTTAAAAGCTTATTGACAAACAGCAGAAAGGTGATAATAAAGGCCAGCAAAGGATAAAGAAAAATTCTTAAGATCTGAAATCATTATGGATAGACTTCATCATATATTTGGAAGACAAAACTACAGGTCCCTGATGTTACTGTTAGTGGAACTTCCATTATCTTTTAGATGTTTTACAATGAGAATTACTCAAAGTTATTAAAACTTGTTTTATGTGGGGCACCTGGGTGGGTCAGTTGGTTAAGCGTCTGCCTTCAGCTTGGGTCATGATCCCGGGGTCCTGGGATCGAGCCCCCAGTGGGGCTCCTTGCTTAATGGGGAACCTGCTTCTCCCTCCCCTTCTGCCTACTGCTTCCCCTGCTCAAGCATGCGCGCGCTCTCTCTCTCTGTCAAATAAATAAATAAAATCTTTAAAAAAAAAACTTGTTGGGGCGCCTGGGTGGCTCAGTCCTTTAGCGTCTGCCTTCGGCTCAGGGCGTGATCCCAGCGTTCTGGGATCGAGCCCCACGTCAGGCTCCTCCGCTGGGAGCCTGCTTCTTCCTCTCCCACTCCCCCTGCTTGTGTTCCCTCTCTCGCTGGCTGTCTCTCTCTCTCTCTCAAATGAATAAATAAAATCTTTAAAAAAAAAAAAGAAACCTGTTTTATGTACTTAAATTGTTTTCAAAGGAATATTTAAAATAAAAACTTGAGTTTTGGTCAAAACATATTTTATATCAAATCACACTGTTTAGAGGAAATCCTAATTTGGAAAATAAGTGTATGCTCTCCAGATAAGGATACTACATAGCTTAATATGTTGGATATGTTTCCTTACAGGATATGTATTAATTTGCCAAAAAATAAACATAAAGCAATGCAAAATATAAAATTTGATTTTCAATTTATTCTAGAATTGTGTATTTTTAGAAATTATCAGAAATTCTTGTTTAAATGAGGCTTTTTTGTTTGTTTTGCGTTTTTATTGTTATTGTCTTTAGTTTGTTATAAGGCAGGAGAAATGAAAGGCTTGAGGAGATAAATCTAAAAATATGGAGATAAGTTAGTTGCTTCTTTAAAATACGGGTTTATTTTCCCTCGCTGGATCACCAAATTTGGTTTCCTTGCATTGGACATTTAAAGCTCTTTTAAGGAGGAAATTATTCCTTTGAGAGACTCACGCCTTTGATGCTCTTACCAGGCTTTGGCCTACCATATTGGAAAAAATTAGGCCACAGCCTTGGTGAAGTTTGCTATAAGTAACTGATCTTTTCCCTAGTGGTATTCTGTGACCTGTGTTGATTTCTGTTAAGCTAAAAAAATATGCCATTGAAGGTTTCAGATGATTTCTGCTGATTCAAATTCATGGTAATATAAATCATATGTCATAAAGCAAACACATAAATGGAATTCATAGAGGAAATCAAAGTGATTCTGATGCCCATGATAGGCGTACTTCCACCAGTTTCTAAAGCTCTCACTATTTGACAGGCATCATGAATATTTGCAGCTACACTTTTCCAGATCAACTGCCTTTGAATGATTTTCAGAACTCTGAGCCATTACCAAATGCCAAGGAAAGAAATTAAGCAAAGAAAAATTGGACAGACTTTCAGGAAAAGTTTCCTAATTGTGAAATCTATTAAAATGTGGAATAAATATTCTCTCAGGGAGAGGATAGATGCCCATCTCTGAGACTTTAAAAATAGGGCTAGACTAACTCTTAGAAAAGAGAATTGAGGGCAGAATTCATTACTGGCAAGGAGGTGAACTGGATGACATAATGGGTCTTTTCCCTCTGTCATACTAATGCTTCTTTGATGTTTTCATTTAAGTGGTAATTTAGTTTCAAAAGCAGATTTTTAAATGCCAAGAGTAGACTAAGGTTTCGGGGAGCATCCCAACAGAGAAAGTCAGGGATCAAGGCCACCATCGATCATGTATTGGCCTTACTTTTATATTTGACCATGGAAGACCATTGGACGACCACCCTAGTGCATTTCCTGGCACAGTTCTATTGTGGTTAATCGTCTTTATCTGTACATCTGTCTTGCTCAGTGTGGGCTTCTGCTTGTCAGAAAAATAGAAATATTTTTCTGTGCTTATTAAAGCTAACCACAGTGTATGCAGTTGTACCTTTTACATTTATCCAAGACTGTCAGTCTTTTCTTTTTTCTGCCTGTCCTGTGTGCGTACCGATAAACTCAGTGTAGCTGGGTTGAAGGAGCATACAAGCAGTTCTTTAGAATTAATAATGTGATGGGAGAGATTGTGGTAGATTTGAACTGTCACCATCAATCAAAGCCAGTGAAAAGCAGCTTTCCAAGTTGTACAATGGCCTTTTTTTTTGCTTGTACTGTTTTTCTCCTTTCATCAGGTATCTCTAGTGAGAGAAAGTGTGAAGGATTTACACATGAAACAATCCCACAATGAATCTTGAGTGAATAAAAATGTTGTAAGTGGGATTTTATTGAATGTAAAGACCTATCCTCCTTAAAAATTTTTTTTTACTTATTTTAATCTCAGCAGTCTTGAACTTGTAGACTGCCTTAACTTATTTCTTGTCTTAGAAATGCAGGGGTTCTTGAACATTCAGTCATCTGTCACTTATTCTTTCCTGATTAGATACAGGAATAAAATAGTGTTAAGACATAAACCTTAGTATATACCATCTTAATTATTCAATAATTAAAAGCAGGATTTTAGCAAAAACACTTTGGGTATTTCTGGCTAGTTGATATAAAATTAACACAAAGGCCTTTATAATTAAATCACATAAAGGTATGTTATTTTTTGCTTATATTTTGTATCTGGGAGAATTATAACATGCGTTTGTTTCTTTTTTTTTCTTTCTTTCTTTTAAAGATTTTATTTATTTATTTGACAGAGAGAGAGATAGCCAGCGAGAGAGGGAACACAAGAAGGGGGAGTGGGAGAGGAAGAAGCAGGCTCCCAGCAGAGCAGGGAGCCTGACACAGTGCTCGATCCCAGGACCCTGGGATCACGCCCTGAGCCGAAGGCAGACGTTTAATGACTGAGCCACCCAGGCGCCCCAATATGTATTTGTTTCTATTGTCATTTGCACCTCAACGGAACCCTGTACTGTACATAAATTTTTTCTGGAATTTATGAAATGAGCAACTGCTCATCTCATGTTCCCTTTCTTAAAGTTCCAGGATCAGAAGAACATCTGTCAGAGCAGTACAAATAACTGCTAGCCTACAACATATACATTAATACAAAGAAATGAGCAGCTATTTTATATGGTAACACTCTAAATATAACATGTCCCTCCAGTTTGGAGTAAGGTGAAATATATAAAATGTATTATAAATTCTCAGTTTTCTCAGATCTTTCCATTATACCACTAAGATTTTCATATCCCAAAGACTAAGACAGAAAATGTTTTTTTCCTAGAGACTAGGGTTACTCCAGAGTATAACTTTAAGTGTAGATTACTTCAGACCCCTGTAGATCTGATCTTCCCTTGGGACAAGAACCAGCCAAAACACTTTTTCGTGACAACTTCAGGGTTGAAGTTCAGGATAGAAATGTAAATCTGTTCAGACATACCAAGAACAAATAAATCACAATGAAAAGATGGAGAATGGAGCTGCCAGAGGGACCAAATGAAAAGGCAGATGCTAAGGAAAGGCACAGAAAGGAAAAAAAAAAAAAAAAATATATATATATATATATATATATATATATATATATATATATAGACTAGTTGGGGCAGTGTGGACTTGTCAGACATGGAGGAGCTCTCAAGTTATAAATTGCTTGAAAAATGATTGTAGTATCCTGACATAATAGAAAAAAGGAGCATATCTGACTCTCTTTCGCTGATTGTAGGATGTTGGGTAAGTTCCTTCTTTGCTCTAACCCTCCAGTTCTGCATCTGTGACTTAAAATTTTTGAATTGGACACTCAAGCCCCTTTCACTTCTAGTTTTAATCTGCAGTACCATCCAGGTGGGTTGTAATTACAAGTGCCAACAGAGAGTAATACAATAAGATGTTTGTGTTGGGGTGTACCCATTGGTATGGGTCTTATTCTTAGCAATTTCATGAGAACATTGAATGTGAATGGCACAATTGTGGACTGGGAGGATGAGACTCAGGGTGTGAGGCAAGATTCCAATTTTCAAATAGAGTGCGTGTTGCTTGTGTGATTAAACTCCTGGTGTACAGGGAGCATTAGCTTTAGCATTAAGAGCTCTAGTATATAGTAGAACTGAATTGGAAAGAAATTAACTTTGGACTAAGGGAAGTACTGAAATGATAGGCTAATAATGCTTTCCAGGACTATTTATTTATTTATTTATTTATTTATTTATTTATTTTAAGAGTTTATTTATTTATTTGTCAGAGAGAGAGAGGGCAGAAGCAGGGGGAGCAGCAGACAGAGAAGTAGGATCCCCGCTGAGCAAGGATCCGGATGTGGGACTCGATCTCAGGGTCCTGGGGTCATGACCTGAGCTGAAGGCAGACGCTTAACCACCTGAGGCACCCAGGCATCCCTTCCGGGACTATTTAATTTGACTAATACAATGGAAAATATTGGCAGTTATGAGAATCTTAGGAGTTAAAATAAGCTAAATTTTCTCCTTTTTTTTTTTTTAAAGATTTTATTTATTTATTTGACAGAGATAGAGACAGCCAGCGAGAGAGGGAACACAAGCAGAGGGAGTGGGAGAGGAAGAAGCAGGCTCCTAGCGGAGGAGCCTGATGCAGGGCTGGATCCCAGAACGCGGGGATCACGCCCTGAGCTGAAGGCAGACGCTTAACGACTGAGCCACCCAGGCGCCCCTAAATTTTCTCTTTAATATATTACTATTACATTTTGTTTCAGTTGATCTTCCAAACCAACAAATGTTTCTAGTATAATTAATTATCACAAAAGGTAGAAGTAGGATTGGTTATCATTTTTCAAGCAAGAAATTTCTCAACTATATACACCTGTGTACATATATGCACTGAAATTGGCAAATTAAACATTTTCTAAATTTTTTATTAATATAATGCATACATATGCTATAGCTTAATTAGCTTGCTGTCAGTAATTTTTTAATGTACTGGTGAACTCAGTGAATTAGAACCTGGTATATTAGAGCCGAAATTTGTGTTCAGTTCCAGGGAATTCTCACTAATTTCCCAGCTAAAGCACTTCATATGCTACTGGCCTGCCAGGATGGTGACAAAATGTTATGAATGACTGTTCCCCTACAGGGGGGACAGTGGTCTGTTTTCTAAGTTAGGTGTTTTGAGAGGTTTAGTCACATGGACATAAGCTTTAGTCACATGGACATAGCTGTGGTTCTATAGAATCTTCTTTTAGAACCTGACTCTGATGCAAATTTCAATATGAGTTAAGATGAACACAGGGCTTTTCTGAGATAAAACTTGACATTTGTTGTAGTGACATTGAGGTAGGATTTGCTATATTCCTTTTACAATTCATGGTCTCAACAATTCTTTTTGAAAATTCCCTGGCCTTCTCTCTTTAGTTAGAAACATTTTCCAGCTGGAAGATATATATAGTGATTTTTGCATGTCATCCTGCTGGTTGACATGCAAAACATAGAAGTCCAGCTAATGTCTATGATATTGTTTATTTAGTCTTTTTCTTTGAAATTGTATTTTGTTTTCTGCCTGCCTTGCTTCCTAGCTCAGTGGAAGAAAAAAATGTCCTGGTCAGCAGCCATCTAGTGAAAGAGCTACTTTTGGCTCTGGGACCCTGTAAGTGGGACTGGGCACTAAAAGTGGAGCTTACTACTTCTAAGACTTGAACACTGCTTTTGCTGTCAATAGGTCACGTGGGTTTTAACTGAAGAAAACTAAGTTGAATGTCTTTTATCTTTACATTTCTTATCTTTATTGACATCATTATTCCATTTGACACTGTTGACCCAGCTCCTTAAAATTATTTTTCTTTGGCTTTTTATAGCTTAACTCCTTTCTGACTTACTAATGTTTATTTTTGTGGGTTCCCCTAACCAGTTCTCCTTAAAATGTGCTATTCTCTACATTTTATCTTTCTTCTTTGGTCTTTTATTTAGCTTCATACTCCATACGTTAATCCAGTGGTTCTTAAACTTTAAGCTAGTGGCTTTCAAATTTAGCTGCACATCAGGATCATTTACATGACTTTTTAAATACAGATGCCTGGGCTACTGCTCTGAAAATTCCAAGTCAGTGTCTTTTGGGGTGGAGACCGACATCTATTTTTTTTTTTAAATTACTTCACAGATGACTCTTAATGAACTTTAGGTTTGAAAATCCCTACCTTCATGAATTATCTATACTCCCAGTCAGATAGGCCAGTGATTTCTGGGTCTTTATTCTGATCCCTGGCTTCTTACCTGAGCTTCAGACTCATACTTCAAATCTTTTAAGAAACATCTTCACACTAATTACCCACGGTTATTTCAAATTCTGTATACTTACTCAAACTAATTATTCAGCCCTATCTCTTCCATTCACAGTCTATCTCTTATTTTTCTCTTACTTCTGATAATGCCACCTTCTGCACCAAGGGGAAAACCTTATTTATCCTCAGCTTCTTGCTTTCCTCATTCTTATTCTTTCCAGTCATTCTTCATTACATACCAGTGGTAGTTAATTTTATGTGAGTCATGGTGCCCAGGTATGTGATCAAACGTTATTCCTGATATTTCTCTGATGGTATTTTTGGAGGAGATTAACATTTAAATTGGTGGACTTTGACTAAAACAGATTACCCCCCAGATGAGCCTCATCCAATTAGTTGAAGGCCTGAATAGAACAAAATATCTGACCTCCACAAGGAAGGGACAATTTTTGTCAGCAGGTAGCCTTTGGATTTGAACTGCAGCATAGGCTTTTTATTGCTTCTCCAGCCCGCTGGTCCACCCCACAAATTTTAGACTTTCCAGCCTCCATAATCACATGGGCCAATTCCTTAAAATAACTATTTCTCTATATATAGACATCCTATTGGTTGTATTTCTCTGTAGAACCCTCACTAATACATATACTTTTCTGCCTAGATCTTTCTCTCAAATCTGTATCTCTTCCTTCCATTTAGTTTCTCCCTAGTTTTTGTTTATATCAGCTTTTGTCTGGGATAGACCCTAATTGGTGCTTCACTGTTACCAGCCTCATTTCATCCATTGATTTGCCACATTGCCTTGAACATGATCTTTCTACATCAGTAAGTCTGTTTATACTATTATCTTACTACTTAGAAACCTTGGGTGTTTCACTGAAGGACTAAGCTCCAAATCCTATGCACACAATCTATTTCATAACATTTCACGTCTATATTTAAGCATTAGTTCTATTCAATTCCCAATCTCTCTTTTCTTATACCAGCATACATGCACGCTTGTGCACGTGTGTGCACGTGTATGTGCACATACACACACACTCACATACTCCTCCAGTCAGGAAACTATTTGCGTTCCTTTAATTTGCCATACTTCTTCTCAACTCAATGACTGTGCATATTTTTTTCTTCTCCCTAGAATGTGCTTCCCTTGCCTCCTCTCTCTATTTCTTTCAAACCTAGTGCAAATATCACATTTCCTCTGACCTCCACTTCCTGGAGTTAACCAGACATGAATTAACTTACTTACTTCTGTGTTCCTATAGCACATCGAAGACATGATTGAGCTCAGAGTCTGCTGTTTATTGAACCTTTACTAAGAATGAGACAACGCAATATCTCAGTTAATCTTCATTATTATCTTTCTTTAGGGAAACAGAGGCTTGGAGAAGTATAGTAACTTGATCAAAATAAGTTAGTAGATAGCAGACACAGGGATTGAAAGAATCCAAAATCTGTGTTCTTAATCACTAAACTAAACTGTCTCTACTGTATCACTATATGGTGTAACCACTCTATACTGCTTATAATCATTTATAGCATGGCTACTGATTGGATTACAGGATTCCTCCTATATCATCAATTGTCTGGCAGAATAAATAAATATGATATGATGATGATAATCTGTGGTGGTATTCACATGTTTCTGTAATCTATGTGAAAATTTTCATGTATTTAGCTTGCTTTATAAATTGCTCAAATTTTAAATTATGTCAAATAGTGAACAGTTGTGTTTTAAATTACATTTTATTTTTATCGACTTAAAATCACATTTTAGAGATAGAAGGAAACTTTAGGATCATTTAATATAGTTTATTCATTGTATATATTTGTCAGCTAAAGGGTGGACAAAGTAAAGGATTATTCAGAGTTAGAGCTAAGAGATGGTAGATCAAAACATGTGTACTGAAGTTTCCTATATTTAGATTAAGTTATTTTTTTACTTATAATTTTAGAAATCCATACATTCCCAAAATATTTTGGGCCTTGGTAATATATTGCTTCAAATCTTAATTTTAAAAGGTGTTCTATTGTCTTTTATGTCTTTATGTACATTTTATCTGTGATACACTTGTGCGTACTTCTTACTAAAATATAATATTTGGGATATTGTGTTTAATATCACTTTATGAATGTTAGATAAACCACACTAGTCATATTATATTAAAAAATTAGACATGCATTTAAATACATTATTAAATAGCTGAAATCAAACTTGTTATTCAGTTTAAGATGTAATATTGTCCTTTTAAAGTGAGCGACTCTCCTAATTTCAGCATATTTGCCAAATCGCTACCTGATAGGAAAACAACTCCCACTTCCACTCAAGGGATCAGCCACCTACTATTAAATACCCTCCCTTATGACCACAGACAGAGGAAAAGCAAAGCCTCATGTCATACTTCCTGTCAATAATGCTCCAACCAAAGTAACTCCAATTCCTTCTTTGAGCTAAAGACTTTAGTCTACCTTCCAATGAAAATCCATAAAATGTTTTCCTTTCAAAGATACCAATCACAACTGTCAGATCATTCTGTTCATTTCCAGCTGTGAAATTCTGTTAATTGCTTATAGCATTGGTACTTACTGTGCAGAAAGTTGAGGGAGGAGATGGTAATTGCTTGATGAAGAAACCCTAACACTGGAAAGTTTCCCAATTTATATATTGACTACAGCAATCTCTAGACTTCAGGTATTTATAAGGGATGAATAGACCTGCCAAACTGGAGGCTGAAGAAACACATTTCTCTCTCACTTCTTTCTATTTAAAGACTTCAAGGCATACACGAAGGATTTCTCTGGACTCAATGCAAAACCCAAGGGAAAATGTTGATATTGAAAATACTACCTTTTGGTTTTTTTCATCATACCATATTCTATTTATACAATCTTTTAATTATCCGTCTTGCAATATATCAAAAATCATTGCATTTCTCTTTAGTTTCAAGCCAAGCATTTTTCTCTTTTGGGACACCAAACATATGAAAGGTTTAGCTGTGTTTATTTGCGTATTCATTTACTTGGTTAAAAGAAAAACTGAAAAAGAATCTCTGAGTTCTCCATTCACAGCTGTGATTAGAGAGAAATGAAAATCTGAAGCAATTAAATTTATATAATTGTAAATTACATTCAATTTTCAGAGTCTGAAAAATTATGGAGATGAAGAAGTTTGATGAAGAGGTGTTCATTACTCTTTCACATGGACACTCATTTAATAATGTTATCACAAAACTTCTGGGGGTGCCCTAATGGGTGACTCACATGACTTTATGCTCACACATCACTTTGAGAAAGTAGAGATTAACAACAACAGGTGTTACTGCTGTGAGATATTGTGCAGGCTGAAAATGCAGTCCTGTTTTGGGGGAAATCTTTGACTCCTCAAAAAATATATAAAAGCAACCCCCAAATGGTTCTGTATTTATTCCAATTTGATATTATTTTAGAATTGTTTATGTTACTAGGATTTATGAGTATTGCTCCCCTGAACGAATGACATATTTTTTTTTATCTTTCAGTGTGGATTTTAATAGAAATAGTGTGCTTTTTATGAAATAAAACCTCTCTGAAGTCCTGCCTAAGGCTATTTCAAACCAGAACCTCTACATTGCATCTGGAAAATCACTAACAGAGAAACAGACAGAAAAAGAGCAAATCTGTTTTTTAAATTTTCTTTCTGAAACTTCCTGTGCAACTTTCTTGCTAGGATTTTTATTCCATGGTAGCTGTAGGATATCAGTGATTTGCATTTTGGAAAGTTATTCTGAGTGTTATTTATATCCCATATCTCTGTTTCAGTTAGTATTCAACAGCTGCATTCCACATGACCATTAAAGGAGCTGTCAAAAGCAAAACGTTTTACAGATAAGGAATTATAAAACCAGTCAAACCTTCATTACTCAATGAAAGTCATGAAGTGGCTGATATTCTTAGAAAATGGATATTTCTAAATATTTGACATTCATAAGCCTACTATGATTTCATACCGAATATGTACCTTTCAAGTTAACTTTAAATTAGGTAATTAAATGTAGCTAATATTCCCTGAGTACAACAGTGGAGACATAGGGTAGAAGTCTTAGGTTGTATTGGATGGAATAACCTACAACATGCTAGACCTGCAGATAACAAAGATATGAGTGTTCCACAAAGATTTTCTTCATTATCCTTTGGTTTAAAATACTCATTTTAGAGGTGCCTGGGTGGCTCCATCCATTGAGCGTCTGATTCTTGATTTCAGCTCAGGTTATAATCTCAGGGTTGTGAGATTGAGCCCCAGGTCAGTCTCCCTGTTCAGTGTAGAGTTTGCTTGGGTCTATCTCTCCCTTTTGCTCCTCCCCACTGTGTGCTCTCTGTCTCAAATAAATAAATAAATAAATCTAAAAAAAAAAAAAAAAAAGATTCTCCCTTTATCTCTGCTCCTCCCCACTTGCATGCTCTCTCTCTCTAAAATTTTTTTTTAAAAAATATTCATTTCAAATGTACATTATTTTTAGTCCAAGACAAATTCTGCTTACTTTATACATTTATATCTATTTACTGAGAATCATAGAATCTTGTATTTGTTACAAATCTCTCTTACAATTACAACAATATGTTATCAGCCATCTCTGTTCTTTCCAGGGATGAGTTCACCAACTCATAACCTGGGCATTTCCATAAAGAATAATTTAACCTCAGAATCTGCTGTCATGGTAGGTTAAATTTATGGTATATAGATTTAAAGAATATTCATTCTCAACCTTAGTTAAAAAATGTTAATAATTAGTTGAATTAGGTATAGCTCTTATATTTTACATTATAATGGTCTGCATTTCTTATACTTTATATGACATCATATAAAATTTATAAATAAATTAATCTAACAAAGTTAAATAAATCTAACAAAGTGGGGTGCCTGGGTGGCTCAGTCAGTTAAGCATCTCTCTTTGGCTCAGGTCATCATTTCAGGGTCCTGGGATCAAGCCTGTGTCAGACTCCCTGCTCAGCAGGAAACCTCTTCTCCCTCTCCCTCTGCCTGCTGCTCCCCCTGCTTTGCTCTCTCTCTCTCTGTGTCAAATAAATAAATAAAATCTTAAAAAAAAATAAATCTAACAAAGTAATTTATACAAAGTTATAGTATTATTATTTAGAAATACAATTGTCCTTTTTCCCCCTTTTACCTTCATATAACGTGATTACTATACTATTATATAATAGTACCTGTCACATGAAGGGCAATTCAAAGTAAAACATACCATGTCAGTATTCTGTTTTATGAATCATTTGTCTTTAGTTTGCTTGTAAAATGGGAATTTTGGTTTAGATTCTTATTATTTTCTTTTTTTTTTTTTAAGATTTTATTTATTTATTTAACAGAGACAGAGACAGCCAGCGAGAGAGGGAACACAGCAGGGGGAGTGGGAGAGGAAGAAGCAGGCTCATAGTGGAGGAGCCTGATGTGGGGCTCGATCCCATAACACAGGGATCACGCCCTGAGCCGAAGGCAGACGCTTAACTGCTGTGCCACCCAGGCGCCCCTAGATTCTTATTATTTTCTTAATTTCGTCTTACCCTCACCAAACAAATTAGGAATTTTTGCTTTATAAAACTCTTTTCTCCCTCTTCCATCTTTGCTTAGTCTCAACACTAAATACCCTTAATTTATTTTGCTTTACTGAGTGGATTCAAGGTTTTCTTTCTCAGCTAAACGTAATAATCATCATCAATTGAATGTACTCTGTGTGTAAGTTCCTGTTCTGTGCTAGGAAACTAAGATACCCAGGTTTAGGAAGACAGAAGCTTTCCCAAATTAATTCCTAATAAATCAGAGAATAGACTTGAGGGAGACAAAGGAAATAAACACATTACATCCTACACCCAACTATAGAACCATGGTCTTTCCTTTGTAACTCCCTTTAGTTTGAAGTTATTGAAGAAAATTGAAAGGAAGATATATAATTAAATGACAAAATATTTTAAAATTTAAAATATACTTTTCCATGATTTTTCATTTATTAACATATATAATATGTCTTAAGGGAAACAGCGATATAATTACCTACTTTCTGCAAATCATAAGACACAGGAAAAGTGTACATATCCTTGTGAAAAAGAATTTTAATGGACAGCTTTTGCTCGAAGTGTAAGTAAATTTTAATGTGATTGGTTTTTTTACATGTAGCAAGTTTTCATATGTAGTAGTTTCCTAAAAGATATGACCACATCTTAATCCCTGGAACTTCTGAATATTCCAGGAAAAAGTGTCATTGCAGTGTAATTAAGTTAAGGAGTTTGAGCTGAGATTATTCTGGTGGGCCCTAAATTTAATCAGAAATGTCCTCATAAGAAAAGAGCAGAGGAAGATTTGTGATAGACAGAAAAGGAAAAGGCACAGACATGGGAAAATGATGTGAAGGCTGAGACAGAGCAGAGGGACATGGCCATAAGCTAAGGAATGCCAACTGACAGCAGAAGCTGAAAAAGACAAAGAATAGATTTTTCCCCTAGGGCCTCCAAATGGAGTATGGCCCTGCTGACACCTTGATTTTGGACTTATGGCCTCCAGACTATGAGAAAATAAAATTTTTGTTGTTTTAAGCCACCAATTTGTAATAACTTGTTATAGCAGTCACTGGAAGCTAATACATCATATGAGCTCAATAATATAAGTATGTGTTCCAAGTTCCATGAGAGAAGGGGCTACTAAGATTGTGTTGATTGTTGTGTTTTGCACAACTAGCCTGGTGAGGCAGATTACCTGGGAGGCAGAGTATCCCTGCACATGGCTGATAAGAAAAGAAAAAAAAAATGACTCTGTTTCCCACTCTTCTTTGCAACTGGATGTGGCCTAGGAACTATTTTGTGTCAAAGGGATAAAAACACAGTGAAATGATAACTATAGGGATGTGCCCTTAACAGGAGGGAGCAGCATAATGGATGAGAAGGAGCTACCTATTTATATAAGAAATATATCTGTTTTGGTGTAAGATGAGGTGAGAGAGAGAATAGAGGCAGTGCCTGGAGGAACAATACCATAAAAGTGCTATACAACTCCTGAATTCCAACATAGATTTTTCTTTTTTTCTTTTTTTTTAATATATTTTTTTAAGATTTTATTTATTTATTTATCTGAGAGAGAAAGACAGAATGAGAGAGATAGAGAACAGGAGCAGGTTGAGGGGCAGATGGTGAAACAGACTCCCTGCTGAGCAGGGAGCCTGATGCGGGGCTCGATGCAGGGCTCGATGTGGGGCTCGATCCTGGGATGACCTGAGCTGAAGGCAAATGCTTAACCGACTTAGCCACCCAGGTGTCCCTACATAGACTTTTCTATAAAGAGAAGTAAAAAAGTAGTACTGCTCTTTTGTTTGCTGGAGGTAGCGTGGAGTTCTGTCACAATCAAACTTAATGCTAATTTATACACAAGATAATTGGCCCATAATATTTGTTAAATGGGTTGAATGAATTTATGTAATTATACAATGTAAGTATTTTTTATCAGGTGACAATTTTTTGGAGAACATTAATTTACTTGAAATATTCATTGACTGAAATATTTTTGTACTCTTGTCTCCCACTCACCTGTATTTCAAGATATGAAAAATGATCCATTTATAAGAATTTAATGGAAATGTATATATTGTATGTATATTTATCCACCTACTACATGCAAGCCATGAAATATTTTTATTGATTGCTTTTAAATGTTCATTACAAATTCGTAAGAGCCAAGTACCGAGGCTAATTCCTCATTAGTTGTACTACTAGATTGTAAATTTTTACAGAAAAAAACCCCTGAAATTACATCAATGCTTATCATTTCAACTCTAGAGTTAAACTTTTTCTACATTAGTTATCCATAAACCTACCTTATCAAAGCATATTTGAAACAGTTTTTTAAAAGATGTCTTATTGAAGCATTCAAGGTAGATACCGACTACCTCCATAAAAATGTTGACTCTTTAGAATTAAATTTTTGCTTCTTTACTCATAGCTTTATGATGCTCAGTTAATATATGCTACAATGATTTTTATATCTCAGCTTCTAGAGAACTTTCTCCCAGCAGTACTGGGTGATTGTACATTTTCTGGAAGTTAAATAAATTCTATACCCTGCAGTTCATCTTGTTGCCTTTTTGAAATGCCAACTTAATGTATTTCTGGTAAATGATGTTTTACTTGACATTTTCATAGATCTCTGGAAGATCTTCTTTTCAGTTGTCTATTCTTAAGGTGATTTTGTCCAGATAAATGCCAGAAGACAATTTATTGAAACCTGTTAGTGAAGTTTTTGTGGGATGGCCTGGTACATAAATAAATCAAGCAACTTTCTCCCTCTCTCTTGCCTTTTTTCCCCCTATATAAGACTCATGATGATCTCATCAGGATTCAGATCAATTTTCTCACAGTGAAGAATTTCCTGACCTACATAAGCAGAATTAATCATTTCTCTTGTTTCACCACTAAAGTTAGTAGTAGCACCATTTGTGTAAATTTTACTTTTGTGTGGGAAATTGAAAAATGAGAACATTCAGGAGAGTTCTGATACATGGTAGTTTCTAGAAACTATTGATATTCCTGAAAAACTTCCTTTAACAGAGTCCTTGGTGCCTCATGAGGCAGATAGAGCCAAAGCATGTTGGTCAGTGCTCAACGAACAGAGATGCTTGAAGAGTGAGAATGAGGTGTTGGAGCAATAGCCCAAGGCTGCCCTGAGAGGTAGGATGAATTGGCATGATGTCTAGTGCACATGTTGAGATGGCCAGTCTCTGATTAGACCTGATGGGGGTTAAATTTATACAAATACTCAGTTACACAAGAAAAAGTTGAGAGCTCTAATTGAATCATCATAGAAAAATTACCCTTGATGGATTCATTTATTGTGAATAAGTTCAGGAAAGAAGTAGTATCAACTTCTCCATTGAAGGATATTCAAAGCAGATAAAAGTAATAAAGAAGTTTGAACACGTGCAGAACATTAGAACCTTTTACATCAGACTAGAGAACACTATAGTGAGGCATGTACTTTTTTTGCTCTCTCTATATTGGTTGAAGTTACTAGGTAGATATTAAGAATGGCAGTGCTTAAAGTGTGGCCTTGAATTCTGTGATTTATTCCTTTTTTAGATCTTTTTTCAGGAGTTTTTGTGTGTGCAATCAGTGCACTTGCCACTTTTTGAAATATATTAAGGCAGTGTCCTTGTCTGATTTCAGCAATCTGTCTGACACAATTAGCAGTAATTTTTATTTCCCATAATAGAGCCATGGATTATTTTTCCACATCAGTCTCTAACTGAAACAGACATTAAAAACGGATTCTTGTCGAGGCACACAAAGCAATGTTGGGAGTTATTTTGCAGCAAAGCCCTGGTGATGTTGACCTTATTTATACCTCAACCACCTTAATGTAAAATTCAGTATGGTCAGTTTCATAAAAATCAGGGCAAGAGCTGCAGACAGACTGCTTGATTCACTTCTGACCACAAGAAATGGACATGAGTTTTCAATTCCAACCAAGCATTTAACATCTGCATGTTATGGCCTTTCCAAAAACCTGACAGAAATGTCATCAATGAAATTGAGAAGAAAATATTTCTGACAGACTTTTTTTCTTTGGCTTTCCTGATATTCTATTTGCCAAATCTATAAAGGAAAAAAAAAATCTTGCTCTCCTGTACTTTCCACATATTTACTTTGTTTAAAAAAATGAAGAAATCTGGGATCAGTGGCAGAAGATGGAACTGCAAAATGAGCTGCTGTAATAATCAAAACTAAGGAATAAGTTATATTCTTGGCCACTACCATCACCTAGGGTACTGACTTGGCTCTGAAATAATGAGAAGTGAAGTAGAGGGTCTTTAATAATATCTAAAATTTTCTAAACTACTTGACAGTTTAAAATGTCAGGTCTGTATCCTTCAGAATAGAAGTTTGAATAATACACACACACACACACATACACACAAATATATATGTTTAAGTTCAGGATACAGCATTTAAAAATTATTCATCTTAATGAAACGGACCTGGTTCTTTTTAAAAAGGAAACTCTGGTTTCCTGTTATATACTGTGTCTAGGCTCTTAGGGTAAAAGTTATTTATTGGTTTAACCACATAACCACATAACTGCATTACCCTCCAGTTCCTGCCATGAGGCAGTTGCCACACAGCTATTAAGTTTCAGACCTAGAATGTGAACCCAAGTCTTATTTAACTCCAGAGTCCTTCTGCCTGATGATTGCATTATTCTGATCTGGAGGAAAAGTGAAATGCATGTGCTAAGGTATAATGTGAGGAGGGGATGATGTGTATTGATTAATAGTCTATCAACTAAGTCTCCCACATCTTATCTGGCACTCTTCCCATTCATCCAGGCTCTTTCCAATCCATTCATTACACTGGAGCAAAGAATAGGCTTATAAATATGCACATCAAATTATTTTATCCTTGTTTATTTTGTAATTGTTTATTATGAAAATTTTATTATGAAAATTTTAACCGTATCCACAATAAAACAATTATATTATGAATTCCCAGTTACATAGCTTTCATAACTACCAACTCATGGCCAATCTTCCTTCATATTATTGTGAAACAAATATCAAACAACAAATCATTTCATCCATAAATATTTCAAATTGCTTCTGTAAATATAAAGACTTAAAAAAACAACCACAATAATATTAATATTAGCCTAAATAAATGAACAGTATTTTCGTTAATGTCATCAAGTGTCTTGTCAGTGTTCAAATTCTCCTAGTTGTCTCATACTTTATTTTCAAAACTTGATTGGTTTGAGATGGGATCCAAATAAGTTTCATATTTTACTGTCATACTATTGGTTTATATATGTCTTAAGTCTTTTAATCTATACGTTCCCCCTCAGCATCTCTCTCTTTCTCCTTTCCCCATCTTTCTCCCTCCCTCCCTTCCTCTCACCACCTCCCTTTCTCTTCCCCTCCCCTACCCTGCAATTATTTGTTGAAGAAATTGGATTAGATTGTCCCTTAGTCTGGATTTTATTGCCTTCCCATGGTATTTCTTTGTTCCCACTATTTCCTGTGAATTGGTAGTAAGCTCTAAATGGCTTTATCAGATACAGATTTGACAAAACTTCTTTATAGTTGCACTTGAGTTACATAATGTTTGACGGTCTTTCTTGTATTGATGTTAGCAGTCGTGTATAATCACTGTTTAGATGCATTAGCCCATTAGGGCTTACCAAGAGTGATGTTCTAATTCTGTTTTCTTCCCTTGCTTTATTAAATTGTATACATATGTGTGTGTGTATTTGTATGTGTGTGCATGTGTATAATCTGCCTCTTACTGTAATACATTGGAGATCACTCAGTAGTATTATATAAAGATACTGCTTATGATGTGATTCCTTAATTTTGTGTGTCAATTTGACTAGTCTAAAGAATGCCCAGATATCTGGTAAAACATTATTTCTGGGTTTGTCTTTTAGGGTGTTTCTGAAAGAGCTTAGCTCTTGAACCTGTAGACTGCCTTCAGACATCTGCTTCCCTTGGTTCTCAGGCCTTTGCAGTTGGACTGAATTGCACCACTGGGCTTTCCTGGTTCTCTGTTTGTAGAACATGGTGTTACTCAGCCTCCATAATCACATCAATTCCTATAGTAAATCTCCTCTTATATATATCTATATATATCCTATTGGTTCTTTTCTCTGGAGAACCCTGTTTAATATATTCCTCATTTCTTTTTCTAGCTGCATAGTACTCTTATGTAGGAATACTACAGTTCAACCAACCAGTTCCTCATTGATAGACATATTTGTTTCGAGTCTTTAGCTATTTCAAATAATGCAAAATCAATAGTTTTATGTACTCAGTTCATTGTATTCTTGCCAGTATGTCACTGGGGGTAGGATTCGTAGAGATAAGATTTTTGAGTCAAAGGATAAATATATGCCAATCTGAGAATAACTCCCTCTCATCCTGGAACTCTTATCTTCAGTAGGTATCTATTACTCCTGGGGTGAAAAATGAACCCTTAACATGAACAAAAGGTCTTGTACAATCTTCTCCTAACTAGTTTTCCAGCTTCAGTGCCACCATGATTCTGTTCATTCTCTGCTTCAACCATACTGTCCTCTTCACTTCCTCAAAATGGTATGTTATTGCTCTCCAGTGTTCAGATTAGAAAGCTCTCTATCTCTTCCCCCTGTGCCTGATTAACTGCTACTCATCATTTAGAGCTTAGCTTAAAGGTTACTACTTCAAGGCAGCCTTGTTGACCCTAGGGTCTAAGCCAGGCTCGTTTTTTTTTATTCACTCTTATAAAACCATGTTCCTTTCCTTCATATAACTCATCTCAATTTCTAATTATATACCCAGTTTGTAATTACCCACCTCCCAGTCATAAACTCCATGAACAATAATCTTGTATGATTTTGCTTAGTTTTGTATCCCAAGCATCTTTTTGGTCTAGAACATCATTGGCACTTAATAAGCATTTTCCACATGAATTAATAAATTAATAATAAATAGTATATGCTTGCACTTTGACACTGGTGACCTCTTGTCATCAAAAGTGCTTTCAAATTGCCATGATGCTTAAGTGCCCATAATAACAGACTCAGTTCTTTATACTAGTAATTTCATAGACATTTATTTTTTCAATTAATATTTATTGAGTAACTACTGTAAATAATGGGTCTGGAATTGCAGTGACTAGACCCACTTTTTATTGTCAAGAAATTTATAATGTGTATAATGTAATACATAGAATGTACTACAAAGAATTATGCAGAGATTTAAAATGATTTGAAATAAATGCTAGGCACATGCAGAGAACTTAGAATGTACAGAGAAAATACATTCTACCCTGGGTTTGGCATGAAGGATAGGTGAGTGCTGCGAATAAGTTCTTAAGAATATGAAGGAATTAATTAGCTACGTAAAGGAGGAGGAGGAGAAGAAGAAGAAGAAGGAGAAGGAGAAGAAGAAGAAGAAGAAGAAGAAGAAGAAGAAGAAGAAAGGTATTACAAACATGAGATAAAAAATTTGAACTGAAAATTAAGCATGAGCTTTGTCAGTCAGTGGGACTTTGAGATTTTACTCTGTGCTAGTTGAGTTTGGCATGAGAGCATATATGCAACTATTCTAGAATATGTATATTCTAGAATATGTATATGTGTAGGGTCCACAAATCTTAAACTATGACATGACCAAACTTACAAAACTTCAACTGTCTATGTGTCTTATTCCCACATTACTTTCACCAACCCCTTACTGAAAGAACAGAGGCGAAAAGTTAAATAAAATATGAATTTAATGATGTTATTGTTTCAGGTCTAAATAAACTGCTTTCAGGGCCATGTCCTCCTTGGAGAAGAAACTGTTATAGATCTCAACTTGAGAGCAAGTGTTGTGTGAGGTAGCATTATATGAGTCTTTTACTATAGAACATCCCAATAGGGCATTTAAAAAAAAAATTTAAAACTCCAGTTTCAGCATGTTAGAAGGCTCCAAGGCCCATTTTTATCACTGTTCCTTGAACTCTGGTGGCAATAGTATTGGCAAGGTAGGGCAAAAATTCTTTTTTTTTTTTTTAAGAGGGGGAGGGGTGAGGGGCAAAGGGAGAGGGAGAAAAAGAATCTTACACAGGATCCACACCCAGCATGGAGCCTGATATGGGACTCTGTCTCACAACCCTGGGATCATGACCTGAGCTGAAATCAAGAGTCAGATACTTAACTGACTGAGCCACCCAGGTGCCCCTAGATAGGGCAAAAATTCTTGATGGTGACCACATATACCATTGATATTACTGTGAGAAAACAACACATACATTTTAGATAAGAATACAAAAATATGTAAAACAAAATAAAACAAAGAGGTAAAACATTTGGAAATATTTAATAACATTAAATATACCTTTACCCCTTGATCCAGAAATCCCACTTCTAAGAATCCAGCAACAGTGGAGGGTTCCTGTTAATCCTAGACTAACCATATAAACCATTATCCTGAACTGGAAGAAGACTTCTAACACTTTGAAAGATATGGAGAGAACTTCCTTAATTTTAAATGGGAGGAGTGTAATGATTATATTTGCTCTTTAGGAAAAATGTTTTAACAGCAGTATGGAAGAGAGATTAAAGAGGACCAATTTATATCAGGGTCAACAAAATTTTTCTGTAGAGGGCCAGATAGTAAATCTTTTTGGTTTTGTGTGACATATGGTCCCTAACAGTTACTCAGCTCTGTTGTTGTAGTATGAGAGCTGACAGGTATAGTAAGTAAATGATGGGGGTAGCGGTATTTCAATAAAACTTTGTTTACACAAATACGCAGTAGACAGTTTTGCCCATAAGCTGTAGTTGTTAACTCCTGGTTTAAAGGAATGGATGACAGTTATGACATTCCTGAATTTACCTAAGTGAGAGATTCTGGTGGCATGAAAAATAGTGGTAGCCATGGGAATGAAAAGAAATGGCACATAGAAGTGGCTGGATCAAAATGAGTTGGTAATTTATTGATGTGAGATATAAGTGAGAGAAAGGAGCCAAGGATAACCACTAGGTTTTATATTTGGCAAATTTTGAAGATCAATGGTGCCACTAATCAATGCAAGGAATACATAAGGAGTAGTTTGTTTTGACGGGGAATATGTTGAAATCCATTTGGGACACATTGAATTTGAAGTGTCTCTGGGATGTAAAACTGGAGCTGTCTAGTGGACAAATGCACACATAGATGTGTACTCCAGAAATCGATATAAGCTGAAGAAAAAGCCTGGGAATCAATATTCTTTGAAACAGTGAAAGTTAAGTTGGGTGCATATGGCCACCAGGGAAAGCCCAAAGTAGGAGTACCTCTTTGTGCTCCCATGATATCTGGTACTTCATTCAACTTAGCACCCAATTATAATTGTTTTGGCTCCATATAATTGTCTTTTCTCTATTTACCATTAGACTGAAATCACCATAAGGGAAGAAACTTTCTATGTCTCATTTACTGTAATTTAATTTATAATACTAAGCTCTAAGTATTTTTGAATGAATAAATAGCAAGAGAAGTGGTAGGAAATTCAGAGGGTACTACTACCATAAAAATCAAAGAAGGAACAGTTAAATGACAACATCAAATGTAGATGAGAAGAGGAAGACAAATCCTTCCTTTGATGTTAGTAATAGTGAGGCTATTGGTGACCTTAGTGAGAATAGTTTTAGCTGGTAATAGTAGAGGAAATAAGATTATAGCATAAGTAGGAATGAGTGGATGAAAAGCAAGCTGAAATACATATATTTCTTAATAAAGAAGAAGCTAAGTAAAAAGAAAAGAAGGCAATAATTAAGAGTGTATATGAGAACAAAGAATTTTATTATTCTTATAAACTTGACCTTTCCAAGCTCTTGATGTTTTATTGGTTTAATTTTTTCTTTTGCTAGTTTTTAATGATAGGAAAGACATGAAGAGAAAGCACCAATAGAGTGGAAGCAAGTGCAAGCCATTAAGAGTCCAGAGAATAGCAGATGACTTGGCCTGAGTGACAAAGCAAAGGGAAATACCCAAGGAGACAATCAGGAAGGAGGCATGAGTAAACTTGGATCGTTTTATGGGTGGGGGAATAAATTTTTTCAACTTAGAGGCCTCTCTCTTTCTCTTCCCAAAATGAAGTCAAAATCTGTTCCAAAAGGAAAACAAATTTCAGGGGAATAACCACGGGAAAGTATCAAAGCACACTATTGAGTTTATTTTGGATGATGCCCA
The DNA here is from genome assembly GCF_023065955.2 of Ursus arctos. Classification (NCBI taxonomy): domain Eukaryota; kingdom Metazoa; phylum Chordata; class Mammalia; order Carnivora; family Ursidae; genus Ursus; species Ursus arctos. The sequence continues at coordinate 17,454,840 of NW_026622775.1, forward strand.
AGACATTGTAGTAGTGAACTCTGTTTAATATTTGGAAAACAGATAGTAGAAGCTTAGCAGAATGTGGGCTTGGTTATTTTTGTTGTGCATTAGAATTCATTTCCTCCATTAACTACCTTTGTGATCATACATGGGTTATTAGCTTTCGGAGCCTCAGTATCTTTTGCTGTAGTCTGTCACCCTCATTGGTTTGTTGGAGTAATTAAATAAAATTAAGTAAAGCACTTTTGTCAGCACTTGGCATATAGCAGGTGCTGTGTAATACAAGTGTTTTTCCTTTGAAATACCTCTAGAGTGAAATTCTGGAAAGGAAGGTGTAGTCCTGGGTCCCATGATTCTTTTGGGTCAATTTCAATTTGAACATCATGCCTTGGTCTTGAGTTTTAGAAGATGAATGATAATGGAGAAGGATTCCGAAAGCCCAGAAAGTTAGCATCTGATTTTTAAAATTCTCGGAATCAGGGGCACCTGGGCGGCTCAGTCGGTTAAGAATCTGCCTTCAGCTCAGGTCAGATCCCAGGGTCCTGGGATTGAGCAATGCATCAGACTCCCTGCTCTGTGGGCAGCCTTCTTCTCCCTCTGCCTGCTGCTCCCCCTGCTTGTGCTCCTCTTCTCTCTCTCTCTCTCTCTCTCTGTGTTCAAAAAAAAAAAAAATCTAAAAAACAAAAATCTCAGAATCATTTGAATCTAGTACTGCAAGACCAAGTAAGCTATAAGGTCTTGTGATTCACTTAAGGCAACACAGAAATAATGAAACATCTAAAATGTAAAAATTCTGTTTTGCAATTCTTGGGGCATTTCATTGTGTCATTGAGCTCCCAGTGAAAGGAAATATGCATGTGAAGAAGAATTTTTAGCAATAGGTCGCATTTATTAAAAAAAAAAAAAAATCTGGTCCACAGAGAAAGATCCTGTTATTACTATATCACTGCACAAGTTCTCTAAATGAAAGTTTGCATCGGTTAGAGGGGATGAGACAGGTTTTCCACTGACCTTGACCTTATGGTCTTCAGTCAGCTGTGCAGGGTACACAGCTGTAGGCTCATGCTTTAAGTTTTCAATTTGTCGCTGATTTTGGTTTTTTTTTTTTTTTTTTTGGCCAAATACAAGATGTAATCTTGATAATTAATCAGCTTGTAACAATAGCCAGAAGACATCATAACAATAAAAAAAAAACCCTCACTTGAAACAAATTTCATCCACCTACTCAAAATAACTTGGATTTCTTGTGACCAGTGGCATGACTGTATTAGTTGAATTATAACCATGACTTGTAATTTATCTCAGGCAAGAGAATATAAAATGTGATTTCATCAAACTGTAATATTTTTAATTGGAGAACATGAGAGGCATTCCACTTTGGAGACAGAAGACCTACATTAGGGACCTGACTTTTTACTTTGCTAGCATTGTGATCTTGGGCAAGAAACTTGACCTCTAGAAACTCTTTATGTCCTCATGGGCAAAATTGGGAAGATAGTAAACATATTTCAAGGTTTTGGTATGATCACAAAAATATGTCAGAGTACTTTGAAAAGAGTAAATGTTCCTATCTGTAATCTAATCATATAATTATTTACTGCTATTAGAAATGTGATAGGTAAACTTAGAACCGATTTTGAGGAATAAAATACATTCTTTTTTAAACATTGTATAACTATGAATGTGTTAGTAACACATGATTAAAAGTTGACATTTTATTTTAACAATTAATAAGTTAATAATTAATAAATAAGCTTGTACCACTTTCAGGAGCAAATGATATTTACAGAAAGTGATAGAAACTTATTCAGAATTATAATAACAGTAAATAGGCACTTATATTTTATTTGCATAAATTAGACACCAATATAATTGAAACTGTGGCTAAAAACCTGAAGAAAATCTTCTTGGGTTGAGTATATGACTGATAGAAATAGAATTTATTTCAGAAGTAAACTGTTTTATAGTAATAAGATTATATACTTAAAACTATTGCTATTTTTGTTTTATTTTTCTTTATTATACATATTTATATGCAGCTCTAACCAAGGCTGATATTTTTAAGGCTGAAATGGAAATGTGCCTTTAGGTTACTTCAGGATTATAATTTCCTACACATTCCACATTGATTAGATATAGGGAGAATAAAACATTTGATCAATTAGGAGACTGGGCATTTTTAGCCAATCTGTGAGCTAATAAAAACTATCACTTTGCCAAGTAAGTATAATGCAGCATGCCTAACTTTTTCCCCTTAATCTCAAAGTAAAACTTATTCTGAATTCTACTTATAAAATCAAATACAAGAAAAACTATTCAATATTCATAAAGGAAACCATAGTACTTTATTATTGCATGTCAAAGATAAAAATCACAAGAAATTAAATGTGGGAAAGTATATATATATATATATATATTTTTACCATTTAAAAATGTGTCGTGTAACATGATCCAGCAGACTATGACATGATTAGGGAAATCTGCCCTACTATTCTAACCATATAGAAATGTCAGATAAAACATAACCAAATTTTAAAAAAATAACCACTTGAGTTAGAAGTTAAGGATATGGAATCCTAGATTGCAGACAGGAAAGGGAGAAAAAAACCAAACAATGAGAAATACTTAAAGCCAAATATGTATATTTTGTATATTTCCCATAGTATATTGAAATCAGGTATTCAAAGTACAGTCTTGAGCAGTGCTTCAAATGCCCAGTATTCACAAATGTAAGTTCTGGCTTTTGAGCTGTGGAAGATAATAGTCCTGATTTAGACAGAATGTATACATGCAGCCTAGAGACAATGCCTTTGCCCAGTCTATGAATAGGAGCTAAACCTGAGTACCCTACATAAAGGCAGGAGCCTATTTTCCATGAAACAGTAGTCAGAAAATCTTCACCTGGTAGTGTCAAGATGCTGCAAGAAATAGGAAGAGAGCTTACTTCGTATTCAGGGCATAGCTGGAAAGAATCACTCATCCAGAGAGAAACTGGACTCATAGCCCAGACTATTCATTCAATACAGTAACTTAAGTGAGTAATTAACATCAATAACCATAAAAATCACACTTTTCCCAAAGTGAAACATGTTAGGTCTTGAAAAAGGCAATTGTAAAACCACATCATAGGAGTTCCTTCCTATTCCAGAGAACCTATAAATCCCACTGTAAACTCTCTGAAGATGAGCTCTGTGTGTCAACAGCCAAGAGAAGAGTAGACACAAAAATGGTAGAATTCATACACAGAGAATTACAGATAATAGAGACATTCTGAAAGAAATACTTGTACATGTCTGCAGATTTTTCATAAGGCCAAGAGTGGACATTATGGAAAAAGATTAGGTGGGTTTGCAAAAGAATCAAAGTAAATGTACAGTAGTGGAAAATATGGTCATTAAAACACATTAGATGTTAAAGTAGAGCAGAAGAGAGAATTGGAAGATAGGTGTCTGAAGAGATGACTCAAACACATCATATAGAAATGGAAAATAAGAAAGATAAATTAAGATACATAGAGGATGAAAATGGATTGACCAATACATAGTTAATTGGAGTTTCAAAAGGAGAGACAATAGTTGAAGAAGTAATGACCAGTGATGCATATCTTTTTTCCTCCCTTTTCTCCTTTCCCTTCTCTTTTCTTTTTTCTTTTCTTTCAGAAAATTCGACTTTCCTTGCCAATTCCACTAAATCTTTTATTTTAACTATCCTATCTTTAATTTTTACTAATATCTTGAGTCCCTAACAAGTCTTTTATTAAAACAGTGTTCTCTTTTGTGTATTCAATATCATTATCTAAATCGAATTTTAAAATATTTTTGTGTTTTCTGAAATATCTGTTTGCCTTAACATCAGTTTTTTCCCCAATCCTTATCCTTTCCTGTGTGTGTGTTGTTGTTGTTGTTGGTTTCCTTAAATATCTAGTGATCCTCATGACTAGGCTAATTAATTTATAGTTTTCTTCCACCAAAAGGTTTTTTCTCTGACTTCAGGTTTTACTGGATGACTTGGGCACATATGTACAGGATACTTAGACTGGTAGTCATCCCTTGGGTGTATATTCACAATATGCAGACAGCCTAAGTTACTCCCTGTCACAAATGCCAAATAAGTATCTCCATAATCTAGGCAGGAATAATGCATAAAATCACTCTGGCTTCTTTGAATCAGTTTGTTCCATTTTTCTAGAGAGTGATTCTCTAGTAATATCCTAGGAGATAGTTCTGTGTGTTGGCTTGGTGGCCTTTTAGTTCAAAATATTGGGTCTTCCAGTCACTCCCACCCTCACCCCTAAAATATCCATTGAAAAGACACTTAAAAATAGAACTGGGGGGGTGCCTGGGTGGCTCAGTCAGTTAAGTGTCTCTCTTTGGCTCAGGTCATGATCTCGGGGTCCTGGGATTGAACTCCACATTGGGCTCCATGTTCAGCAAGGAGTCTGCTTCTCCCTCTCCCTCTGCCTCTCCCTCTGCTTGTGTGTTCTCTCTCTCTCTCAAATAAATAAATATTTTTAAAAAATACAACTGGGGGGTTACATTCGTGATTCAAAACCCATAGAATTTGTTCTTTGCATTATTTTTGGCTGTAGAGGTCAACATTTATCTATTTTTTATCTGAATTAAATTTGTACTGCATATTATGGTATCTTCCATTTGAAAAATAGTGGCTATAGTTGGCATATAGTTAGAATCAAATATGTTACCCCTTCATTTGAGACAAATACAATTTATAATCTCACTCCAGATGATAATGAACTTTGATGATGTATATGAGCATTGGTGATCAGTAAACAACTGTTTATTAACATTATGGTTGAATGTGGCCCTGAAGTGTGTATAAATTGTGTAACATCTTGGCATCTCTGACTCTTTACCAGTAATATGATTTATCTCCTCAGCCAAGTATCCTCATGATCAATAGATATTTACTAGAGATCCACAAGTTGTATGCATTAAACAAAGTAAGAATCTCTTTAATTATAGGCCTTTTATAGCTTACTACTGATAGGACATGATTGCATGTCCTATATACTTATTAGAAAAAGAGAAGTGAGCTAAAATTTATTTTCAGAGGCTTTTTTTTTGTGGGAGGAGATAAAATGTTTTCTCCAGACACTGCATGCTCTGATACTAAGGTACTTTTATTAAGCCATCTCAATTTAAAATTTGGAGTTCTTAAATTTTTAAAAAGTTGCAAAATTATGACTCTGGAAATATATATATATATATATATATATATATATATATATATATATATATATATTGCATTGCATAACGGATCCCATCTGAGAATACAAAATACATTATTGTCAAATTTTCTTACGAACTGTTAATAATGTCCACATGGTACTGATAGGATGGCTTTCATTGCTACAATCCCTGTATTACTGCTACTTATTCTACAAACTGAACCTATTTGGAAAATAATTTGAAGTTGATTCTATCTATAAATATGTATCTTTAAAATTCTTTAGTTCTTTGGCTTCATCATAATATGCTGCTGGTTTATATTAATAAATAAAAGGATTACATTTTTTAAATGTCTGTCACAAGTACTGTTGAATTAAGAGGATAATTTACCTGCAAACTGTGTGTGTGTGTGTTTATGTATGTGCTGTAGAAGGACTTGACCTTTACCAAAAGGTCCTCATCCTCTTATCCTTTCCATTAACAATAACAACAACAACAAAAAAAAAAAAAGAAAAGAAAAAGAAAAAAGAAAAAGATTTCTTGAACATCACTGCTTCTTTGAAAACTTTGATTTCTGTTGTTTTCTAACAGGGATTATCTATTGTGTAGGCTCCAGTCAATTGTTAGTGGCTGTCTTTTTTTTTTAATTTAAATTCAATTAGCCAACATATAGTACATCTTTAGTTTTTGATGTAGTGTTTAATGATTCAATGACTCACTAGTTGCATAAAATACCCAGGGTTAGTGGCTGTCTTATAAAGATAACTGATGCAGTTTCAAAGTTTATTGGGAAAAATGTCGCTAAATTCACTGGGATGTTTCTTCATGCCCATAATTGTAGCATACATGTGTCTTTGATATAAGTGATGGTGTTTAATATTCTCAGATATTGGCATCAAAATTATCATGCTTTAAAGCAAAAGAAAAAATAAGAGAAAGGGAAGTGGAAGCATAGCTTTTCCATCAGGGGTTATCACTCTGGAATCAGCTTAGCCCCTTCACTAGTTATGGTGAATAATGACTGGATAATGCCTTAAAGAGAAAATCATTAGCTTTCTTCCATAGACTTAAAAAAAAAATGATGCCACATGGAGAGCATGAATCATAGTCCTTCCCTTCATTAAAAAAGAAATATCAAAACTACTAATAACAAAATTACTATCTACTTTTGATTTGTAATTTTTTGTATGTCATTGTTACTACATGATATATGTTTATTGGAAAAAAATGGAAACAGTCCTCTCTAGTTCTCAGTCCCCTGTTAGTCATGTTATTAATATTTGATTTCAGTGTTAATATTTGTTGAATGCTTGCTATGTGTTAAGCAGCATGCTAAGCGCTTTGCCTGTGTTATATTATTTAATTGTCACAATAACTTTATATGATAAATTCTACTGTTTGTCAGTTTTATAAATAAAGATACTAAGACCTAGAAAATTTAATTACCCAAGGCCACATAGCTAGTAAAATTATGTAATTCAACTTTAACTCATATACTATTGATCATTGTGTATAATGATTTTCATCATATTTTTAAAGTATAAGGTTAAATATATCAATTTAGAATTTAAAAAATTATCATTATAAAAATATTTATTATATGCAGTTTTAGATTATTAGATAACATTAATTTTTAATGATATCCAGTAAATAAATGTTTATATCACTAGATTCTCATATAAATATATATCATGGGGAAAGAGGGTTACACAACTTACTTAAATTGAATGAGAATTATAACTCAAATTGGGACAAGCTGAGAAGTGGTCCAAGAGACCAAAAGTGACTCTGTGGCTAGCAAAGGAAATGTGGAAGAAAAATGTATATGCCTAACAGTGAAGGGAAGTAGAACCCCTTTCTTCCATTCTAAATTCACCAGGTGTTTTATATACACTATTTCCAAACTTCACAGTTGACTTCTTTTTTACATTTTATATTTTGTTGATGATAAAATGTCTGTAGCATTTAAGTAACTTGTGTAAGTTTGCAAAGCAAATAAGTAGCAAAACAGATATTTGAACCTAGCCGATGAGCCTAAGGTTTGCACTCTTCACCTGAACCGTATTGCCATATTGTGACTACCAATCCTCCCTGTCCATCTAGAGGAAAGGACCAAGGGCTGCCTTTATATGAACCTTAGGTCCCTAGCAACCTCAGAAAACTAGGTGCTGCATGGTAAGTGTAGAATATCAAAGTATAAGAACTCAAAGCAGAATCAGTGAAGGGAGGCAGCTGAGGCTCATCTGAAGTTTCCTGACCAGCATCAAATCTTAGATCCTGAGAAGATACTCTCTCAATCCTCTTTAATTTCTCTCTCACCCCTGTAACCCAGCTTCTACTTCCACCTTATTCTAAATCTGTTGGTGGTTTATTGCTGAATAATCCTTGCAGTCTATAAAAAAGTCATCTCTCAGTGATATTTGATATTAACTACTCACTGCTTCTGTGATGCCTTCTGGGTTTCTACAAATCACATTTTACTGCTATCCCCTAGAAGGTTGCTCCTTATCACCTCCTCTCCTGTCGTATTTTTCTCCGTTTAGTCATCAAAATGGGGCATCCTGTAAAACGTGGCTCTAGCACCTCAACTCTGATATTTCCTACCTCATTTCACATGTTCCTTCCTATTTGCCACTATCCAGAGAAAAACAATGGGTTTTGAGAGGGAATTGTGTATTTCCACCATAGAAATTTATATACTAAAGTCTTGAGTATATTTCTTTTCCCTTTACCTCCAGATCCTGTGAATACAAAAAGTCCAAATGTAGAGAGCCTTGAGTTTTTACTTTCTATAGTATTTGCTATAATGTTACTAAGTTTTATTAGTGTGCTCAGCTGCTATAACACAGTATCACAGACTGGGTTGCTTAAACAATAAAACTTTATTTTCTCACAGTTCTGGAGGCTAAAAGTCCATAATCAAGGTGCCAGCAAATTTGGGTTGCTGATGAAAACTCTTCCTGGCTTGTAAACTGCCACCTTCTCACTGTGCCCTCACAAAGCCTTTCCTTGGCGCATGAGTGCAAAGAGAGAGAGAATGATGTCTCTGGTGTCATCATCGTCATTGTGTTCTTCTTCTTCTTCTTCTTTTTTTAAAGATTTATTTATTTATTTATTTGAGAGAGGGAAAGAGAAAGATAGTGCACACAAGCAAGGGGAGCAGCAAGCAGAGGGAGAAGGAGAGACAGGCCTCCCTATCCATCAGGGAGCCCGATGCAGTGCTTGATCCCAGGACCCTGGGATCATGACCAGAGTTGAAGGCAGATGCTTAACCGACTGAGCCACCCAGGCGCCCCTCTGGTGTCTTCCTAAAATGACACTAATCCTATCTGATTGGAGCCCACCCTTATTGTCTTATTTGACCTTAATAACCTCCTCAAAGACTCTACCTCCAAATATAGCTACACTGGGGGTTAAGACTTCATATGAATTTAGGAGGAGGGTGGACACAAACATTTGGTCTATAATGCTAATTTATCGCATTGCGCATACTAATTAGAATTATTTTTTATATGCTCTTGTCCTGTCTTCTCAACTAGACTATGAGGCCCTTATGGCCTATAATAGCATCTTTTTCTTATGACTAGGAACTTACCTTGGATAAAATAAAACATTTTCATGAAAACAGAAGTAAAATTCTCAATTTTTATCCAATTTTATTTCCCCCTTGCTCTTATTATATGGCACATACACACTGAGAATGAAAGAATTACAAAATAAATTCAGAGAATGAAAAGGATCATAATTACCCTCATGAATAAAGTAAATATAAAGGTTTATAAAGAGATGGGGCTTGGAGAAAAAAGAGAATTAGGCATGGCAAAGAAGAAAAAGAGATAGATGGGACTCTGGATCTATATCTGTTAATATATTGAAAACAAAGTTGTTGTTTTCTTTGATAACATTTTAAGTAAGTCCTGGAATGTGACAATATGTTATTTCTCTATTATTCATATTTTCCATTTTCAGAAAAGTGCAATTAAAAAAATAGTACACAGGGGCACCTGGGTGACTCAGTTGGTTAAGCATCTGCCTTCAGTTTAGGTCATGATCCCAGGGTCCTGGAATTGAGGCCTGCTTCAGGCTCCCTGCTCAATGGGGAATCTGCTTCTCCCTCTCCCTCTGCCTCTCCCTCCTGCTTGTGCCCTCTCTTTCACTCTTGCGTTCTCTCTCCCAAATAAACGAAATTTTCAGAAAAATAATAAATAGTACATAAAGCACTATAGTATTTTACCACATGTTTGCATTTAATATGAGAAAAAAAAAAAGAATGATTTTTTTTCTCTTTTTCTACCTCTCCAAATATGGCAGACTCAACAAGTCTATCATTTGAATGTGAAGTGGAGGGTGGGACAGAGCAATCAGATGATCAGACTGAGAGTCCTGGATGTGAAGAAGTAATAAAATGATGAGTCAAAAAAAAAAAAACCAAACTTCACAACTTTACTCTGGGCAGAAATTCAGTAGAATTTTCAACACAATCTCTAGATATGTATTATCTTAATACACTTTTGAAGCAAAAAGAAGAGCTAATACAAACCAAAAAAATAAACATAAAAGAAAAAATAGCCTAAATGAAAATAACCACCTACTTTGAAAACAAAAGTGAGTTTAGTGTGCCTAGAACTTGCAGAAATATTTCATTTGAAAAAAAAAATAGTCCTTAGATAAATAATTAAGGGAAGGTGACAAACTTTAAGATAGTTGAAGTTCAGAGTACAGACATGTAAAGAAAAAGTAAATTTTAGGGGCGCCTGGGTGGCACAGCGGTTAAGCGTCTGCCTTCGGCTCAGGGCGTGATCCCGGCGATTTGGGATCGAGCCCCACATCAGGCTCTTCTGCTATGAGCCTGCTTCTTCCTCTCCCACTCCCCCTGCTTGTGTTCCCTCTCTCGCTGGCTGTCTCTATCTCTGTCGAATTAATAAATAAAATCTTTAAAAAAAAAAAAAAGTAAATTTTAAAGATTGTTGTTGGAATGCAGAGCATGCTGCTTACAAAGATCATTAACATAAGAATTAAGAAGTAGAACACCCGCTGACAGAGGAAGGACCTGCCACTAGCACTCTTGACAGCCTTGCTTGTTTGTTTGGATCAAAGTAAGTACAAGTATTTAACTTTTGATGGTGGACCAGCAATGTTCTTTGGCTCCTAGTTAGCCTTGTTTTTTCTTCTGGTCCGGTATAGATCACGTTGGTTTCCACAAGGTAAAAATGGTTCTGAGGTAGAGAGGGAGAGAACAAGCTTAATTCTCAGTTCCTCTTACTCCCACAGCCCCAGGGTTTCAGTACTTGGCCTAATGCCCAGCATTTTCCCTAAGCTGCGCTGATGTCATTTTGGTGGGGGTGCTATGTTTGGATGGGGGTCCACCCTCAGTCCCATCTGTTAATGAGAACTGTCATTACCCACAAAATGTGAAGACAGAGGCTCTCTGATGTAGTCTTTTTTTTTTTTTTTTTTTTTTTTTGCTTGTGAGGAGTTTCTTCTCAGAGCTCTTCAAGCCTATACAAATGAGCAGAAGTAAGTCTATGGAAGGAAATGCACCACTCCACTCAACTCTGCAGTACTCAAGTTTCAAAATCCAGTGCACATTTGAGCAAATGGTGGGCCTCACACCCTTAGCCACAAAGGAAAAGGGACACCCATGGAAGGGCAGAGAATGCTGAAATACAATGGTATGTAAGCAAAAGTAGAAATAGTGTGGTGTTATTACATGGTGAAGTATACGATAGGGAATAGTAAAAGGTAGAACTGGAGAACTAGTAGGAATGATAGAAGGCCTCATATGTTATGTAAAGCCACCTGAATTTTATTCTCTAAATAATGCAGAACCATTAAAGCAGAACATACATAGGCAGATTAATATTTTAGCAGGTCTCTCCATTTATAGTGTAGATTATGGATTTAAGGAGGGCACTGATAGCACATTCTATGTAGGAGATTTTTTGTAGCACAAAGTCATATTCATGACCTGAATTAGTGCTGTAAGAGTTGAGATAGTTTTTATGGAAACGAAATGACAGTATTGAGAAATACTTAGTATGTAAAATATGTATCGTTGATCAATTGATTGTGTGTGGGGGATGGTGAAGGAAAAAAGAAGTTAATAATGACCCTGTGTTTCTGGCTTGAGTACCTGGATGCCTCTGGAACATCCAAGAGTAGCAGGAAGTTGAATATGTCAGTTTGAAGTCAAAGAAGAATGATTTCATTGGATACATATGCAGCAATCATTATTATAGGAATAGATAAGATTGTCCAAGAAGAACATGAAAAATATGAAGTGGAGGATCAAGAATAGAACTCTTATCCCCAAATCTGCTAACCCAATAGCAGCTCAGTTGACTCCCAATGTTCCCTAATTATTTCTGGAATCCCTGATGAGTGTTTTCATGCTTCACATGTTAGCTCAATATCCTGATACCATGGGTCATCTTTCAACCAGTTATCCGTACTCTAGGCTTCAGGATCACTTCAACTGTTTTATTACTTAGCTGCCCCTGAAAGATGTCTTTCTGGTCCAATTTGCTCCCGACAATACTCAGCTCCAGTTTAGATGTCCCTGAGTAGTCTTCCATACTGGAAAGAAAGGATTGGTTAACTTTCACAAATGAAGGAAAAAAAAAATCTCAGGTCTACCAACACATATCCCAACACACTTTTATATTACTTTAAGACTATTTAGTAGTTGGTACTGAAATATGAGTATTTGGACTGATTTTAAAGTCAGATCTCCCCACGGCAATGAGTACATTTTTACTGTATTTTTGTGTAACCAAAGGGCCTTTATGTCATATTTTTTGAAACAGAATTTATCCATTTAGCTGACTGGCTGCCTTTGAAATTTTTACTACCTTTGAATGAAGATATATCTTAAAATATAAAACTAAGTAAAATAAAATTCTGACGCAGTTAGCACCTGGTGAGAGAACCAGTAGGAGCAACTTTTAAGAGGGAATTTGAGGGAAATCTCACAAGGAAGGAAAGAAAAAGGTAAGACATATAGGAAAGGGAGAATGAAGAGAAAGTACTGTATATACTATACTATCCAATATAGTAGAGGACAATTTTCAGAAAGTAAAGAGAAAATACTTTGCAGTGTGTGTATATGTGGGCTGTAGCTAGTAGGGAGGAGGAGGGCAAGAGTAACAAAAGTGAAAGAGAATAATTCACTTAAATGTGGTGCAATATGACTATAAGAACAATAGATTCAAGACGATTGCATTTGTTAAGAAGTATCTTCTTCTGTCAAAAACTTTGTTCTCATCCAAGGGTTGGATAGTTTCTCACATCTCAAGACCTGAGAAAATTTCAGAGGTGCTCCAAAAGAATCAAAGACCAATAATGAAATCAAACACTGGAAGGGAATACTTGTCTAGATTTTGATAACAAGTTAATTCAGATTTAGGAAAAAATACTTAGATATCATCTTTGGTTTTAAAATATAAAGCACAGTATTTACATTAGAACCCAAGACTTTTAAAGCATACATAGCATTGCTACCATTTGATATTTCTTCAGTAGAAGTTGGCTTACCCATAATGAAGTTTTGATCATTTCAGTAATTTCTGAATTTAATCATAAATGTTCCTCAATGCAATATATTTACATATTGAATAAAGCAAAATAAATTTACAAGATAACTTTAGTGTCATACCAAATCTTCACTACCTTTTTAATTAAAAAACTTTATTTTTTAGAGAAGTTTTAGGTTCACAACAAAAATGGGAGGAAAGTACAGAAAATGTTCCTATACTTCCCATCCCCTATAAACACACAACCTCCCTCATTATGAACCTCCTGCACTGGAGTGGTACATTTGTTACAATCAATGAACATACTTGACACATTATTATCACTCACAGTCTGTAGTCTATATTAGGATTCACTCTTGGTGTTGTAGATTCTGTGGGTTTTGACAAATGTATAATGACACATATCCACCGATGTGGTATCATACAGAATAGTTTCACTGCCCTAAAAATCCTCTGTGTTCTATGCTCGTTAATCTTTTTACTATCCCCATAGTTATCCCTTTTCCAGAAAGTTATATAGTCTGAATCATGTAATATGTAGGCTTTTCAAGTTGGCTTCTTTCACTTAGTAATATGCATATAAGTTTCCTCCATGTCTTTTCATTGCTTGACAGCTCATTTCTTTTTTAGTGCTAAATAATAATTCTGTTGTCTGGATATACCACAAGTTATTTATCCATTCTTCACTGAAAGACATCTTAGTTGCCCCCAAGTTTTGTCAGTCATGAATAAAGCTGCTGTAAATATCCATGTTTATACACATGCAGGTTTTTTTGTGTAAATGTAAGTTTCCAGTTCATTTGGGCAAACACTGAGGTGTGTGATTACTGGATCATATGGTAAGAATGTTTAGTTTTGTAAAAAAAAAACTGCCATGCTGTCTTCCAGAGTGGTTGTACTATTTTGCATTCCCACCAGCAAAGAGTGAGAGTTCCCATTGCTCCATATCCTCACCAGCCTTTGATGTTGTCAGTGTTTTAGGTATTAGCCATTCTAATAGTATACTGGTATCTCATTGTTTTAATTTGTAATTCCCTAGTGACATATGATGTTGAACATCTTTTCATACCCTTACTTCTTATCTGTATATTTTCTTTGTTTCTTGACCACTTTTGAAAAATCAATTAATAAATCAATTTATTTGAATTGGATTTTTGGGGTATTCATTTAAGATTGAGTTTCAGACATATTTCACTAAAATTGCAGTTACTATAATAACAATTCTTTGTTGCTATGTTAGCCTGAGTATCCTCAACACAGAGAATATATATATATATATATATATATATATATATATATATATATATGAAGGGTGATATGAATCATTTGTTTTCTCCCTATATTTCTGTCTACTCCAGAAGGTTTAATGACAACCCCTTCTTTTTTATTTAAGGGAAAGTTAGCATAGAAGAAATTTTAAAATATTATCAGATCTGGCCTTCTGTCATTCTCCTCCACAAAACTGTGGAGGCGATGAGCAAGAATATTCTGGGTAGATGGTTAACGAGGTTAGTTATTCAATTTCATAGGGAATTTATTAAGTACATTTATTGAGGGGGAATTTATGTTCACAAAGTAAGAGCCCCATAGAATACTCATTCCATATTTTTCTGGAAAAGATTATTAAATCTGGCAAATATTTGCTATTTTTCTTCTTTTAGATACTAAAATGTATCCATATATCAGCTGAGGGAATGGTTAGGCATTCCACTTGATACCTGTATTTATGTGTTTTGAACTATGTTTCTAGTTTCAGTGTTTTAAATTAAATTAGGAATACAATGGGTAAAGTTTATTTCTCATTTCTAATTTGATTTTACTGTTTATGGTGAAAATAATGATAATATTCACCATGGCATTAGTTTCAAAGAAAATAACTTCCAAGTTCTTCGCATGTTTCTCTAAAAGAAAAATGCCATAGGTCCACATTATAGATTCAGTATAAAGTTCATCCTCAGCTCTGTCATTCATTAAAATACACATCTCATTTTCAAAGTTACATTTCATGAACAAATTTAACTTGTTTAACAGCATGCCCAATTATATCATTGTACAGTCATTGTATAGTATAGTTGATTTACATTTAAACATAAATCAGTTTTAAGAGGATAACTAAAACTTCACTGTCATTAGAGGCAGATGGAAATGGAGGCAATTGAATCAAGAAGAAAGGAGACATTGGTCTTGTGGCTACACCATCCCTTGTCTCCATAACCCTTCTAATCCTGTTCTCCTGGCTTTGAATAATCAGGTTTCAGGAGCATGAGATTATCTTGGTTGAAATAGAGCCGCTTAAATTAAATTATGGCAGTATTTGCTTAGTGCCTATTAAGAATAGAAGAGTGAGTGGGTATGGATTTGTTTATTGCAGTAAAAATATTTATTAGATATGCAGGAAACTGTGCAAGTTCCTACAAGTTCCGCAGTGCAAGTTCACTGGTGGAAGATCATCAAGATTAAAATGGGAAAGGATCCAGGGCACCTGGGTGGCTCAAACATTAAGCGTCTGCCTTCAGCTCAGGTCGTGATCCCAGGGTCCTGGGATCGAACCCCGCATCAGGCTCCCTGCTCAGCAGGAAGCCTGCTTCTCCCTCTCCCACTCCCCCTGCTTGTGTTACCTCTCTTGCTGTCTCTCTCTGTCAAATAAATAAATAAAATCTTAAAAAAAAAATAGGAAAGGATCCATGTCTTGAATAGGCGTATCATGTCTCCATCAGAGAAGCAGAACCACTATGAGAAATTTGGAATAAGAGACTAATATTAGGGATTAGACCATGCATGGGCATCTTAACAAACTCCCATACTTGTGTGTTTCTCATGCTTCTAAACTGGGTTACATGGTGACCTGAGGAGATGCTGGTACCATTGGTCATGCAGATACACATGTACCTAAATCAGGAGACACCAGCTGGCTAAACCGCCAATATAATCTAAATCAGCCCAAGAGAATGACAATTAGAGGTTCATTAACCTATTAGGGGTAATTTGAGCTAAAATGACTGGTCAAATCTTGCTGTCACTGCCCTCAAAGCTCTTGACTTCATTTGCTATCTTGTCAATTTGTGAAAAAGGTCACTCTGTTTGATTCATATTCCCAGGTCAGTGATTATTGCATCATTGTTTGCATGGCCTTTTCCTACCCTTTGCTTGGGTTGGGTAACACAGAACATCATTTATAAGCAAACACATGTAACAGCTTACAGAGGTTCTCTCTTTTTTATTATGGGTTCATCTACATCAAAGCTGCTATATCTTCCTGGAATATTCATACATCTTTCTTAAACTCCACTATATTCACAGATATTGTGTTTTCCTTGGTAAATGGTTTAGATATTAGAAAGAAAAATCATTTTGAGGACTTTTAATGTTTCACAATTATTATCCTTTTGAAGAAAGCCAAAAAATTAAAAATAATACCAAATATTCAATGGCCACCTCTTTAATTGGTATCTGAAGCTTCAAAACCAAACACAGACTCCACAGTAGAATGTTCTAAAACTTTCCAGATCTTCTGAAATCTTCTCTTGCATCTTTCTCTACTTTACCTTCATAATCCACTTATGTCCTTTTACTCCTGCCTCTCACCTCTTAAATGAGCTACCTTTTCCTCAACCATATTGTAGCATGTTCCCTTAAAATTGCAGGACCAGAAGGCTCATTTCCAGAAACATATAACTCTGGTCTAGACCTAATTTGAGGTCCACCAATAAAGTTTTCTCTTTTTTTAACCTCAGAAATTTAGGCAGAAGTTTTCTAAAAAATTCAAAATGGTCTTAGGTGCTTATCATTCTGGACTGCCAGATATTTACTAGCAAGTTTACTTAATTGTCAGACTTTGATATGAGGAAACATATTTAGAAGTAGTAGGATGGGAAAAACTAGGAGGAAATCTGAATAACCAGTTGTGCATGCTTTTAAAAATATCCTTGAAAGATGAAGGGAAAAATATGAAATATACTTCATAAGGCCATTTCAGAATCTTTTTCTTATAGTAGATTAAACAAAGGTTCAGTATTGCAAACAAAATAGAGGTTAATCAATAAGAGATTTTAAAACCAGACTAGTTTTCAAAAAATATTCTGTGGCAGATACATGAGAAAAAAATATATGGAATCTTTTTCTGTCTTTTATAACTAAGCTCACACCTAAAGTTATAATAGGAAATTGCTAGATGCTCTTTAATTTGGCTGACATTTTTTCAGTGAGCCTCAGAAGTAAATTTAAAAACCTTTATGGTCCTCCAGATAAACTTCAGGCCTTCAAAATAAAAACAAGACCAAAAGGTCCTCTGATTTCTTAGAATTGAGAGCTTATGGAGAGACACAGACAGATATTACAAACAGAAGGATCATTGGAAGAAACAACCTCACACCCCTGCTAAGAACAGAAGGGTCACTATCCAAATTCTGTCCTGTGATTTCACTCACAAGAGAGACTGGTTTCCAACAATTCTCTGTTTACCCTGTAAGCTCCCAAGAAGAATTATCTATCAATATAAATGGTCTCTAATGTCTTTTTTAAAAAATGTGTATCATTATATACTTTATTAATCCCACTACCATAGAACATCTGATCCCACAGAGCACAGTTCTAAGTTATCTAGAAATCACAAAATAAATTGAATGGTAGTAAGAATGAAAGAGAGGAAAAGGTGTTTTTCCTTACAGTAGAAATGTCTGGTGGAGGCAGAAGATAATAAAAAACAGCCTTGAATATGAAGTGAACATATTTTGCCTTTGTTTATAAAAGCCATTTATGTAGTGAACATTTCTGCAGTCCTAAATCTTTTAGTGCCAACCTGTAATTGTACTTTGAGATTACTATTATAAGCACACTACTTTATTCTTTGTTATGTTACCCCTGCCAATTTAATAAGTAGATAGGAATCTACTTTGTAATAGGGCTACCAGATAACATTTACCACAGAAGGATTATTTTTAGAAGTTCCATAATATAGCTGATGTGGACATCAATATGCATAATTCAAGAAGTA
Source organism: Ursus arctos (assembly GCF_023065955.2). Taxonomy (NCBI): domain Eukaryota; kingdom Metazoa; phylum Chordata; class Mammalia; order Carnivora; family Ursidae; genus Ursus; species Ursus arctos. The sequence continues at coordinate 17,472,536 of NW_026622775.1, forward strand.
ACCAGAGAAGGGGCTATAATCCCGGGGCAAAAGACAGTAAGTGGAAAAAAGCCTGTAGGAATTCAGATGAGTTTTTCCTGATTATCTTAAACTTTTCTTTTTGCATGTACATGAACATGTTAGGCATGACTTAGGACTATCAAGTAAAAAACCTAACACAAACTAAAGACATATGCTTATTATAGACTATATCTTGATCCAGTAACCAAAGTTTATTTTCATTTGCCTCAGAATATCTATCTGTAGCCTCAACTAAATTATCAAAGCATTATCAGATTTTAAATGAAGACTACCTTTAAATATGGGTTCAACAAGCAGTACACTCTCTATTGCTAAATGAAAACACCAAACTAGTTTATTACCTATTATGAAGTCTAATTTTCTCCTCATCTTACTATCAAATTAACAGTTTCTATACACTAACTCTCTTAGTCTTAACCAATAAAGGAGAAGCCCAGGATTGTGTTTCTCAAGTTTAAGGAATATCCATGAACAAAATGGGTATTTTGGACAATTCCATGACAACTCCTGATTTAATAGTGTTTATTGATAGGTCCTATTTTTAAAATAAAAAGGGACGATATTACCAGAATATTCAATAACTACTCCAGACTGTCTTATAACATCCAGTCTCCTATCAGAAATCAAATTGTCTCAAATGTCCAAATTTGTGGTCTTCTCTAGAGTGTGATAATATGTTCTTTTAAATGGTGGACAAATATGTAAATACTGATGGTTGTTTTACTTAGAGACCAATTCATTACTCTAAAAGAGTATGAAAAAAAGTGACACACAGAGACAGAGAGACTTGCTAGCCAGAATTACTGATATCAAGGTAGAACCTACAGTAAAAGAAATACCAGTAATAAAGTGATCACTGCCCTAAACAGCCCCTCTGATTAAGGTCCTTATGTAAAGCTTTCTAATAGCTTTTTGTTAAAAGACAAGTCCATGGGGAGATTCAGGAATTCCAATTATAGGTTAACAAACTTGGCCTCCAATTCTAAAAAGAAACAATGGTAACAATCTGGATATAAAATACAAAAGAAAAAAATATCTGATAAAGCTAAAATGTCTGCCATTAGATAACCTCAAAAGAACTGCAGAAAATTCTCTTTGAGACAATCCATAAGCGTAGTCTCTTAAGTTCGAACTAAGTAACTTAGTTTTTTTTATAGTAGCATGATCACTGAGTTAACTAAAACAGGTTCTATTTGGGAAGTATGAAGCATAGAAAAGAATTTTTTAAATTCATTAAATTAATGCAAAAAAGTAATAAAATGAAAGGACTTATGCTTCTTTTTTTTAATAATGGAGTAAAAGGTACTGTACTTGCCCTCCTGCCATGAATAACTAGAAAGTAAACAAAATATATGAAACAACTGCATTATGATAATTGTTTTTATTAGAAAAAAGAAAACAACATAAAGATAAGATTAGAACTTAATGAGAAAAAAGATGTAAATTAGGGGCGCCTGGGTGGCACAGCGGTTAAGCGTCTGCCTTCGGCTCAGGGCGCGATCCCAGCGTTGTGGGATCGAGCCCCACATCAGGCTCCTCCGCTATGAGCCTGCTTCTTCCTCTCCCACTCCCCCTGCTTGTGTTCCCTCTCTCGCTGGCTGTCTCTATCTCTGTCAAATAAATAAATAAAATCTTAAAAAAAAAAAAAGATGTAAATTAAACTCAGTATAGAATGTAATAAAGAGTAGCAATTAACTAAAAAACAGAGAAAATAAACCCAAAGTAGTTCTTTACAAAGATTAATAAAATTGATATACCTTTATGTAGACTAATCTTATGATGAGGAATGAAAAAGTGACAGCATTACAAATCTAAGAAACTTTTAAAAATACTAAGCAAATATATTATGATCACTCTTCAGAAGCAGTATGGATTGCTACGCAAAATTTGGTTCAGATGTCAAGACTAATGATGCTTGTGCATGCCAAGAAGATATAAAAGTGTTTATTACTTGCATAATGAAGTTTTTGGGGAGAGCAGGGCAAGAACCCAAGCTATTGAAAATGTTTTGAGAGACCGGGGAAAGGAGATTGATTAAAAAAAAATTTTTTTTTTATTGTGGTGATGGTATGGGGTTGGGATGAACGTTCTCTTGTGTAGGCAGGGGCTTGCATGGTTTGAAATTCCCATTGATATCAAAGGAAGGAATATACAGGCTCACTTACTGGCTTTCCCAGATATGAAGCAGAAGGGAAAGGCAGAGGGCTGAAGTTTAAAAGCTGTCAGCTCTCAAACATCAAAAAATAAAGTCAGACTTTTTATTATAGAATATTATGAACAAATTTATGGCAATTTTAAAGCTTAAAATAGATAAATGAAAGATTAAAATAATCAAAACTTACAAAAGAAGCAATAGAAACTCTGAACAATTGTGTATGTGTATGTATTTATGTGGAATCAAATTCATAAAAAGCACCTCCTTAGAAAGAACTTCACTGTTGAATTCTTTAGGAAAAAATAGTACCAATCCATATGCAAACTTATTTAATAACAAAGGAGAAGAAATGCTTTTTTGAGGCCAGCATTGTCATAATGATAGAAATAGACCAAGACATAACAGGAAAACAAAAAACTTTGACAATCTTATGAACATGACACAAAGTCCTTAACAACATTTTAACAAATTTAATTAAATGCTATATAAAAAGGGTAATACATCATGACCAAGTAGGATTATCCCAAGGATGCGTATTTGGTTTAACATTCAAAAATCAATGAATATAATTCATCACATGAACAGAATAAAGGAAAAAAAAAAAAACTATGATCATCTCAATAGATGGAAAAAAGGCATTTGCCAGTATTCAATACCCATTCATGATCAAACAGAACAAAACAAAAACAAAAACTCTTAGCAAGCTTGAAATGAAGGAAGCTTCCTAAATCTGATAAAGGTCATCTATAGAAAACCTACAGCTGATATCATATTTTGTGAAGTACTGAATGTTTTCTCCTAAGCAAAGTAAGACAGGAATGTTCACTGTCATATCTGCTTATTATTGAACTAGAAGTCCTAGCCAATGTAGGATATAGTGATAGAAGACAATAGGATTCAATAAGAATCAGTAAGAAACAAAGAATAAGAAACAAAAAGAGATTGAAAAGGAAAATAACCCGTCATGATATCTAGACATTGAAAACCTTAAGAAATATATTGAAAAGCTTTTAGAAATAAGAAATGAATTTAAAACCATCAAAGATAAAAGATCAATACAGAAAAAGTGATTGTGTTTTGTTAAATATGAATATTCTAAACTATTCATGAATGAAATGTAAAATAAAATAAATATGCCCCTTTAAAAGCATGAAAGAAAATTAAATATTTAGTGTAATTTAATAAAACATGTGCAAGTCTTGTACATTGCTACTTAAAATACATTGGTTGAGATTAAAGAGGTCTCTATATCTGGAGAGATACATCATGCTCATTGATTAGAAGACTCAAATCTATTAAGATGTCAGTTCCCCTGAAAGTGATCTACAAAATCTCAATTTAAATCCTTCCAGATTTTTTATTTTTAAACTTACAAGCTAATTCCAAAATTATAAGGGAATATAATAAGCTCAACAAAGCTGAAATGATTTTGAAAATGAACGGTGTTGAGGGATTTATAATAACTGCTTTTAAAAATTGCTATAAAGAGCGGGGTGCCTGGGTGGCTCAGTCATTAAGCATCTGCCTTTGGCTCAGGGCGTGATCCCAGGGTCCTGGTATTGAGCCCCTCATTGGGCTCCCTGCTCTACTGGGAGCCTGCTTCTTCCTCTCCTACTCTCCCTGCTTGTGTTCCCTCTCTTGTTGGCTGTCTCTCTGTCAAATAAATAAATAAAATCTTTAAAAAAAATTGCTATAAAGAAGGGCTTCTTAACCTGGCTACATTTGATATTTTGGGCTACACAATTCCTTCTTCCCTGGAACATTCTTGTGCATTGTCAGATGGTTAGCAGCATCTTTGGCCCCTGTACAGTAGAAGCTAGTAGCATCTCCCACCCCATATAGTTGTGACAACTAAAAATGTTTCCAGACATTGCCTAGTGTCTCCTGCAGTCCAGATCATCCCCAGTTGAGAACTACTGCTATAAAGTTATGTAATTAAGACAGTGTGATATTAGCCAAAGGATAAAAATAAAATTCACTGGAACAAAATAGATATTGTAGAAATAGACCAACACATTAAGTCTGTTGATGTTTTTTACAAGGTGCCAAAATAATTAAAAGAGAAAGGGTAATCTCAAAAAATGGTTTCAGAACAACTGGATATCTATAGGGAGAATAATACACTTCAACTCTTCACAGCTTACGTAAAAATTAATTCAAAATAGATCACATTTCTAAATGTTATACCTAAAGCTCTAAACATTCAGAAAGAAAACAGGAGAAAGTATTCATGACGATGGAATAATCTAAGACTTTTTTAGATCAGATCACTGTGCTGATCATAAAAAGCCAGAGTGCATAAATTAAATAAGAAAGACTCCATAAATTGTACTTTATCAGAACTAATAATTTCTGTTCTTTTAAAGATAGTTGAAAAAATGAGAAACCATGCTACCAGACTGGGAGAAATTATTCCTGATATTTACAAGTGACAAAAAAATGTCAAATCATTCTGCTTTCAGCTTAATACAAATTGAATCAAAAATGTATGAAAAAGCATAATACTTATGTATTAATGTGTATAAGGAATATATAAAGAACTCTTACAGTTGAACACAAAGACAAGTAGTCCAAAAAAAAAAAAAAGCCAAATAATTTGGACACTTCATAAATGAAGCTAAACAAGTGGTCAAAATAAAAAGATTTTTTTTAATGATGTTTAGTATCATTCATCAAGGGGGACGCCTGGGTGGCTCAGTCAGTTAAACGTCTGCCTTCAGCTCAGATCATGATCCCAGGGTCCTGGGATCCAGCCGCCACACCAGGCTCTCTGCTCCCGGGAAGCCTGCTTGTCCCTCTCCCTCTGCCTACAGCTGCCCCTGCTTGTGCTCTCTATCAAATAAATAAATAATCTTTTAAAAATCATTAATCAAGGAATAACTAATTATAAATACAATGAAATGCCACTATACACATCATAGAATGACTGAAATTAAAATCATTGATGATATCAAGTGTTTGTGAGAATGTGGAGCAATTGGAGTTCAAATGCATTGTTGGTGGGAATGAAAACTAGTACAAATACTTAGAAAACAACTTCTCAGTTTCTAATAAAGTCAATGAGCACCTTCCATTGGACCCAGTGATTGTACTTGTAAGTATTTACTCATAAGATATAAAAATACATATCCAACCAAAGAGTTGTACATAAATGTTCTTGGAAGTTTGATTTATAATAGCCCAAAACTGAAACAACCCAAATATTCAAAAGTTGGATGGATAAGCAGATTGCGATATATTCATATAAAGGAATATTACTCAGCCATAAATAGAGCAGAATATAAATCTTATACATGATATTCCATGTGTAAGTCCTAAAAATCCACTATGTATAGCGAAAGAAACCAATCACAAGAAAGTATATTGCATGATCCCATTTATATCAAGTCCAGTACCATAAATCAATTAAAGAGGCATATAGGAACATTTGGGGATGATAGAAATGTTCTACAAATTTATTTGCATATTCCTCAGTTGGGTGAATACATTTTTGGACATTATCCTTTTAAAATGTGTAGTTTTTAATTTATGTAAATTATATCTCAGTAAATCTATAATACAAATAATTAAATGGAAATAAATTATTTCCCCAAATTTACATACAACACTAGAATTAGTAAGTTCTCTGGGATGCAGCCCCAAAATGGGTCTATCCTTTTTTTGGTGCCTCATTTCTGATTCTTCACAGATGATATAAAATAAAAGGAAAACTTAAAAAAATAATTCCTAGCTGGAGGCATGCTTATTTTGAATTTTAAACTCTGCATAGATATTTATTTATTTATTTTACTAATATGAACATTCTCATCTGCTTATTTGGTAAGAAGAACTAATTTCATTATTCTCACTGTAATTGAAACAATTTGGCTTCATTATTTTTTTATTTTAATTTTTTAAATTAACATATAATGTATTATTTGTTTCAGCGGTACAGGTCTGTGATTCCTCAGTCTTATATAATACCCAGTGCTCATTATAACACATACCCTCCCCAATGTCCATCACCCAGTTACCCCACCCCCTCCCCTCCTGCAACCCTCAGTTGGATATATATTCTTTTAAGTTTTGTGTTCAGTTAACTGTTTTGAAAATACTATACCAAAATCTTTATGACAACAATAGCTGTAATAATAATAGCTGACTTCTAATTACTCACTGAGGATACACATGCCTATATTTATTTATACATGAGTTGTTAAAATATAAACTAAACAAGTTAAAGAACCTATGCAATAATAGTTATGAAGAAGCAACCTGTGCAGAGCTTATACTGGAGTACTATTTTCATTGCTAGAGTTCTACTGCCCTCTGCTGATTACCATATCCCGTATTAATGGGGAATTAGAATCCATAGGAACTGTGTAACTCCTTGCAAATCCATGAAGACTGAACATAAAAAAAAAGTAATAACCTCAGAATTATCTCCATCAGTTGATCTCAATTCTGTGGTGTATTATATGCACTAAAGAAGAAACATGAATCTACATAGAGTTAGAATTGCATGCAACGTAGCCCTTTAAAACGTGAGGTATCCTTAGAAAAGAGATACCTTCTCATTATTGAAGTCAAATTTGAGGCTCCCAAAATTGAAGTGACTTTATCCAGTTAAACTCAATGATGTAGTTAGTGGTGAATCCAGGAATAAAATATAGAGCTTGTCTCTATACAAATGGAGCTTAGCCAAAATTCACCTCTGCTGAACACATCACACGTGGTCCAAATTATTTATAAAAACCAGATAGCAGAGAATAATATGAAAAATAATTGAATGTAGGAACTCTTTTTTTCCAGGTACCCTTAAACACTATTTGAGTTTCCTTCCTTCCTTTCTCCCTTCCTTCCCACCTCCCTCCCTCTCTCCCTTTCACTCTTTCCTCAGTCTTTCTGTCTCTCCTTTTCTTCTCTTCTCTCTCTCTCTTTTTTAAAGATTTATTGATTGATTGATTGATTGATTGATTTGCCAGAGAGAGAGAGAGAGAGTACAAGCAAGGGGAACAGGAAGAGGGAGAAGTAGGCTCCCTGCAGAGCAAGGGACACAGAGAGAACAAGCAGGGAGAGTGGCAGGCAGAGGGAGAGGGAGAAGCAAGCTCCTTACTAAGCAGGGAGCCAGATGTGGGGCTCGATCCCAGGGTCCTGGGATCATAACCTGAGTGGAACCCAAATGCTTAACCGACTGAGCCACCCAGGTGTCCCTGTCTCTCTTTTTATTTTTTTCTCTCTCCTTCTCTCTTTTTCCTTTCTCCTTCCTTCACTTTTCCCCTTTGAGTATCAGAACACTAAATACTGAAGACATTGATAATGACTGATAGAAATAGTATGAGGTCAAGATAAACAGCCACTTCATTGTTCATTTCTAGTATGCATTTATATCAATACCAGTATTTATATCGATATTGTTAACCCTGTACTCCCGTGAGAAAAAACTTTATCAACTGGAGTTTAGTGTTTATGTGCATGTCCTTTTGCCTTAAGCCTTCAAACTTCATTCATATCCAAAGTTACTTAGCAACTTTTCCTCCCATTCCCTTCAGTGAGATTGTTTCATGTATTTATAATACAGTTATATTCTCTTTACACAGTCTGGATTCCATCCTGGGCTCCCCAAAACTACTAAATTATATTTTAATTTGCATACATTAAGATTTACTCTTTGTACTATAAAGGTCCATGGGTTTTGATAAATGCATAATGTCTTGTATCCACTATTATGGTATCATAGAGAATAATTTCACCACCCTAAATAATTTCTGTGTTTCATCAATTCAGCCCACTCCCCAGGCTCCTGGCAACCCCTACCTTTTTACTGTCTCTTGTTTTGCTTTTTCCAGAATGTCGTATAATCAGAGATACGGTATATAACCTTTCCAGACTTGCTTCTTTCACTTAGCAATATACATTTAAGGTTCCTCTATATATTTTTTATGGCCTAATAGCTCATTTCTTTTTTATCACTGAATAATATTCTATCACATGGGTGTATCAGTTTTTTTTTTATCCATTCATCTATCGAAGGTCATCTTGTTTACTCACACATTTGGTGATTATGAATAAAGCTGCTGTAAATATTCACCAGCAATGAATGAAAGTTCCTGATGTTTCACATACTAATAAGTATTTGGTTTAAGCATTTTTTTAATATTAGCTTTTATAATATGTGTGTAGTGGTTTTGATTTGCAATTTCCTAGTGACTAAGATGTTGCACATTTTTTCATAAACTTATTTGCCATTCGTTAGTGAGTTATCTGTTAGGATTCATTGTCCATTTTTAAATTAGGTTGCTTTGTTTATTATTGCATTTTAAGTGTTTTTCTGCATTTTGGATACAAGTCCTTTGTCAAATATGTGGTTTGCAGATTTTTCCCAGTTGGTGGTTTGTTTTTTCATTCTCTTAAGTGTCTCATTCTGTCTTGCAGAGCAGACATCCTTTTACTTTAATAAAATCCAATTTAACTTTTTCTTTTGTGGATCGTGCTTTTGGAGTTGTATCTAAAAACTCATTACCAAAACCCAAGGCCATATAGATTTTCTCCTTTGTTTTCTTCTAGAAGTTTTAAAGTATTGAATTTTACATGTAGGTCTATAATTCATTTTGAGTTAATTTTTGTGAAAGATCTGTATTTGGGTTCTTTTCTTTTCTTTCTTTTTGAATAGGGATGTCCTATTTGTTGAAAGACTACTATGTCTCCACTGAATTGCCTTTGCTGCTTTGTCAAAGATCAGGTGACTGTATTTGTGTGTGTTTTTTTCTGAGCTCTCTGTCCTGTTTCATTTATTTGTCTATTCTTTTGCCACTACAAAGAAGCATCTTAATTACATTATAATAAGTCTTGAAATCAGGTAGTGTGAGTCCTTCAGACTTGTTCTTTTTCTTCATTATGGTGTTGACTACTTTGGTCTTTTGACTTTCCATATAAAGACTACCTTGCTGAGATTTTAACTGAGATTGTGTTGAATCTATAGATCAAGTTGGTAAGAAAAAATGACATCTTAATAAGTTTACCAGTTGCAAACAAGGCATCTTTCTCCATTTACTTTGATCTTTGGTTTCTTTTGTCAGAGATTTTATAGTTTTTTTACATATAGGTCATGTATATATAGCTAGATTTATGCATACATTTTTGGGTGTTATTTTAAATGGTATCTTTTTAAATATCAAATTTTGTCCTCTGATCTGTAATCATTTACTAGTTTCAGAATTTTTTTTTTGTCAATTCTTTGGGATTTTATACATAGATTATTATGTCATCTGTAGCAATGTTAATTTTTTTTCACTCTATTTTTTTCTTTTCATCAAACCAGATAATTTCCATTGACCTGACTTTAAGTTTGGTAATTCTTCAGTAAATTCATATCTGCTGTTAAGCCTCTCAGTAATTTTTTTCATTTCAGTTATTATAATTTTTAATGCCAGAATTTTTATTTTGTTCTTTTTTTATAATTTTATATCTTTGTTAATCGTCTTTATTTGGTGAGACATAATTGTCATACTTTAATTTTTTAGTTTTTGAACATATTTTTAAAGAGCTGAATTAATGTCTTTTCTACTAAATCCAATATCTGGGTCCCCTGAGAGAGATTTTGTGTTGGTTGCTTTTTCTTCTATATGCATTATAATCTCATCTTTCTTTTCCTGTCTCATAATTCTTATTGAAAACTGGACATTTTATGTAAGATATTATAACAGCTCTGCATCCGACTTTGTTTTTGTTGCTTTTTGTTATTATTGTTCACATTGCTATTCATTTGTTCAGTGACTTCCCTGTTCTAATTCTTTAGATTGTTTATTCACTGAAGTATACTATCATGACTTCTGTGAATGGTGAAATAAAATGGAGTCACTTATGTTAAGCATTTTTAAAATGGAGCTGGGAGGCCATTAAAGAGGTGGGCCTTGTGAATGTTCTTACCAAGGGGAACCATGGACCTTTGGTCTGGGCCAAATGACGAATAGTCCAAGGACTCTATAGGAACAACATCTGCAACTTGTTACAGTAATATACTTTTGCTTAGTGACAGCCTTAGAACCACTACGTTTAACCAAGATTGGTTTTTTGCCATCAACATCAATCAAAATTATTTTTTAAGCAATGTATACAAGCATTCCCCCCTTTGTCTTAAAAAAACCCTGCCTTTTTGTTCCGCAGGAGAACACAGTTCAGGCTGCTACCTGAATCTGTGCTCCCTGAATTACAACCTGAGACTCCAAATAAATGCTTTTGTCTTATTTCAGTTGTCCCTCTTTTATCTGTCAACATTCCTCTGCTAGCTTTCTTGTGTATTTAAATTCTAGTTTAGTGTTTAAACCTGGTTTCTAGAAGTCATCCCTGGGTCAGTATAGTTTACTTGTCAGCAATAATCAATGAGAAGATTTGTAAATGCTTGAGCTACTCTTTGCCAAGGAGAACTATGGATGAAGTCATACCTTTAAACCAGGTAGCTTACAAGTTAGCGTTAGCTTTCACTTCCTGCCCAAAGAGGGTCTCCTGTCAACTAAACAGAGTAACAGGGCCTTGTCTTTTCTGGACCTCTCTATCCTGGGTATACAGACCTTCACCTGCATGAAGACTTTTAAATTCCCAAAATATGTGATGGGTTTTCAAAATTCCCTCAGGTTGTGTCTTTTGTCAGGTTTTACTTCAAAGTGTTGTGTCAGGTTCTGTTTGTCTCAACTACAATCACAACCTGAGCAGCTGCAGTATTACCAGCATACTGTTACTATTTTTAGTTTTTCAGTAATGTCCTAAAGATGGAGGTTTTTTTGTTTTGTTTTGGTTTTGCAGAGCTGAGCTCAGAGTCAATAAAATAATGACAAAATTGTGGTCATGGAAAATTTTCAGGAAGCTGCTAGTTTGTTCAAACTATTGACTGCTCTGGGTATATACCTATTAATAGAGGCCAAAAGAAGTCAGGTCTCACTGTTAGCTACAAGCCTACCAGCTTTTCTCAATCACCATGCCACCTAGCTGAGGAGGAAAGGGGGATAGTTACAGCCCCAATTAAAACACCACAGACTCCACTGTTCTTACTGAGATTGAGCAGTTTTTTTGTAAATAAACTCTTCAGTTTGTTCTGTTCCTTTAGTGACTTTCAAGAGTTCTAATATGGTTGAGTTTAATTGCTTACTTAGTATCTTCATTGTGTTTTTATGATAGCGGGTTCCTTGAATGCCTTACTCCTTGAATGCCATTTTAGTAGTCACTATTCCTGAAATTTAAACCATATCTATAGTACACATAATCTTTTGAGTCTTATCTCTATGGCTTATCATTATGGTTGTGAAAGTTAACCATGTTATATGTAACAATTGCTTGTTCTTTATTGTCATGTGCTTGTTCGTTTCATGAATAACATCATTTGTTTATTCTATTGTTTATGGACGCTTGTGGTATTTCCAACTTTAGGTGGTTTTATTATGAAAATTCTTATGTTTTTGACAGATATTAACACTCATTAAGAGTATACCCAAAAGCTGAAATCCTGTGTCATAAGGTACGAATAGATTTAGCTTCAGTAGATATTGCCAGTTTTAACAAGTTATTTTAAGAATTTGTCTCCCACCAGCAACTTATGACTATGTTTGTATTATTTTAATAATTACCATTAATTTTGAACATACACATTTCAGTAAATTTACTTAACAAAACTTATAGCAATTCAGTTTATTTATCTTTTTATTGAAAATAGGGACAAAGACCCTATAATGCTTTAACTATGAGTTAAACTGGTCCCCATTTTGTTACTGAACGTTTTAGATTTGCCTTTTTATTAACAACTCACACACAAATATTATTTTTGATAGTGCGAAATTAAGTTTGCTAATAAATTTTTCACTTTTTTGTTGTAATTGTTGTTTGTATCCTACATTTCTGGGTTCCCTATTCTTTGCTGAAGTACATCCATCAGGAGATATTTTAATTAGAGTCTATGGGTTATGAATTTTCAGTCTTTATATACGCCAAAATGTCTTAATTTTGCCTTTACTCTTTAATGGTAATTTGATCTATTCTACAATTCTTGAACAACAATTATATTCCCTTAGCACTTTAAATACATTTCTCCATTTTATTCTGGCATCTGTTATTACCACTTAAAGTAATACTGCTTGCTGTTGGTCTAATCAGTTACTTTATAAGTGGTCTGTCTTTTCTCTCTGTTAGCTTTTAAAACATTTCCTTTTGTTTTCAGTGATTTTCAAATTTGCCATGATGTGTCTGTATTTTTCATTTTACTTAGTAATCAGAATACTTTTATTTTTAGTAGTCATACTTTTAATTCTAGTTACATTTAAAATATCCTTCCTTTGTTACTCCCTGCTTTCTTTTTTCTGAAATGCCAATTAATTTATGCTTCTCGTACCACCTTCCCTGTATCATGACCAATTATTTTTATACCTTTACATATCTTCATGTTTTGTTTTGGTTGACTTCTCATTATCATCAGACATTTACTAGTTTTTTTTCTTTTATTGTGAGCTATCTAGAGTATATTCCTTATTATTTGTATGCATTTATTTCAATGATTGTGTTCACTTTGAAGATTTTACATTGGTATTTTTTTGTTTCATTTGTGCCTTCATTTTTCATAATGTCTTATTTTTGATAAGATATTAAAGATGGAATGAATTCCTTCATTTGTTACTTTGAGGATTTAAATATGCTTCTTAAAAAATTCAGCCTATTCCATATAATTATTTTTATATTAAGTTAATTAATATTCTGACTGTAGAATCTTTTCAGGGGTGCCTTGGTGGCTTAGCCAGTTAAATGTCTGACTCTTGGTTTTGGCTCAGGTCATGATCTCAGGGTCCTGGGATCGATCCCCATGTCAGGCTCCATGATCAGCAGGAGTCTGCTTGTCCCTCTCCCTCCCCCTGCTTACTCTCTGTCTCTCTCTCTCAAAAAATAAATTTAAAAATATCTTTAAAAAAATAATTTTTTCATTTGTATTTATTAGAATTCTGTGTTTTCTTACATTTTGAAATTTTGCTTTGCAGGTTCATTTTGACAGAGAAATATTTTTGTTTGTTCGTATTCTCTTTCTTTACCCTTCTGTATAGCAATTAGATGCTGAAATAAGAATGAGGACTTATAATTAATGATATTTCAGTGTTCCTGTTTGTAATGATATTAAAGATGACATCAAATGAGTGGGTGGTTTAATTCAGTTCTGTATTAGGAGGCTGTGTCTGCTTCCCCCTACCCCCTTAGGCTTACAGCTTGCTAAAACTGTGACTTTAGATGGTGGTCAGCAGCAGTTTCTTTGGCTTGCTTCCATCAGAGAGATTGAGGATGCTCCTTCCACAGCTCCTGGATTCTCTTTGAGCTTGGATCCAGAGACTCTACCATGTGAAACACTGAGTTCTCAGTGCGTATAAGAGCTGAGTTGCCTGTTTTTACTTGCAGTCAAAACGCTTCACTTTGCATATTAATTCTATTTCTTGTGCAAGGAATTATTTGCCTTGTTTTTTGATACTATATTTTATTTTGCATTAACTACGTTATATATTATTTCTGTAGAGTAGACACTGCCATATATTGTCCTATTCCATTGGTTGCTCTAATACCTTGCACTGAGTAAGCTTGATTCTACCATTAGTCCTTTGAGTCAATTTCCAAATTTTGAGTAATTTTTCCTCCTTGTTTGCTTGCTTCCATTTTTCACTAAGCAAACATTTCTCATAATAGTAAAAAATTAGTTGGAATACAGAATGTGTGTTATAATATATGAAAAATACAGTGGCTTACATAAGACACAGTTCATTTTCCTTCTAAGTAACAGTCCTAAGGTAGGCAAGAGAATCAAGCTTGGTAGGTAGCTTTGCAATCCTCAACATTTGACTGCCACTAATAGATTGCAATGGTGTGTCATCTCCTAGCTGGCAGAAAGTGAGAACAAGATTAGAGATGCATTCTTTAAGTTTCGCTGAAAACTGAAACAACATACTTTCTTTTCTATTTGCCCAACAGTTTGGGGACCGAGCATATTTTCCTGTTTTTGCACTAAACATTATTGGGACCAGAAATAAATTAACAAATTGCATCAGGAAATAATTACTCCTGAAGGATAAGATGGTGAACCAATCAAAATCCTGTACCTATGAGGACAAGCAACTTTTTAGTCAAGACTTGCTTTAATATCCTGTCTTGGTTGTACCACCAATTCAAAGTTACTATATCATCAGTATTACCTTATTTAATCTATACTTTTACTTGTAAGGCTCATCCTAAAATCATCCTATTCCCTCCCCCCACCAAAAAAAAAATCATCCCATCCCAGTCCCTAAAGGTCTAAAAATATTCTTTTCTACATTCCCCTTTCCAAGACACTATTATTAAGATGATATAGTTTCGTCATACAGCAGGTTTAATAAACTAGCCTTATTTGGTTAATGAAGTATTTCTAGTGGCCCTTGTAGGGAAACTTGTCAATATTATTAAAGACAATAACTGAAAATGATACAGGTCATTTCTGCTCAAATCCATAAGACAGAAACTTGTCACCTGGCCACATTTAGGTCGATGCTGGAAATTGTAGAATTTGGTTATGTAGATCTGTGTCAAGCTAAAAGTATATTATTGGAGAAGGAGAAAAGGATACTGGTAGTATGCCATAGTCGACCTCTCTAATCATGAAAATATTCATATTTATCCCTCTCTTCACTCATTCACCATTTCCCAAGGGGGACTCACAAAATCCCTAGCTATTATTATCCAGCTCATTTCATATTATTTGGGTTATATTTAGAATTCTACATCAGCCTAGATAAGGATCTAATAATGTATAAAATAACAATTACCAAAAACCCTTGCCTTTCATATTCCATAGTGGATAAGAAATAAGATAGCTACAAATTCCCATTTTTTAAAAAGGAAAAAAAAAAAGAGAGAAAAACATAGTTATAACAATAATGAGTTCCTGAGAAGTATCAGTTATGAAGATTCTCTGTCAAGCCAGTGGAATAAACTTGTTTGGTTAGCACCTGTTTCTGATCTCTGGGAAGAATTTCTTTGTTCATTATTCCCCATAAGAGCTGGGGACTCTTGCTTGTTTGTTGTTGTCTCTGGCCACATCTAAAGGTTGCACTGGGGAGTATGCATGTTTGAGGGAGGCACAATCTCTTTTTGTAGTTTGGAGGCTCAGGGATTTCTTTAGGAATAGAGCAACTATACACTTTTATGATATAGGCTTACAATATCTTTGTCAATACAAGTACCCCAAAGCTAGTCCTATTTGCTTGCAGTCAGTTTCATGTGAAATAACTACAGCCAAGAATCTTGTCTAGTCATAGATCTTAAACTGGCCCAAATCCTTTTTAGTTACTGGTCTCTGGAGCAGGCCCATCTCTTTCCTTCTATTTAATAGCAACTACCTTGAGGCTATCTGAAACAATAGGGATTGGAAAGCAACACCTTCAGTCAAATCTGATCTCAGTCGGGTTCCGTTGTCTGGCCAAGATCACTTGAGTCAGAGCTCTCTAAAAAGGCTCAGGCCTCAATCTTACATGCTTTCCAGCACTATCAAATGCAAAATTGCTTGCCTCCCCTCATAGTTTACTTAGATTGCAGGCTACAGGCAAAGTGTCCCTTATAAAAGAACCTATTTTCTACCATTTCTGCTTGAAACTACTCTCATTAGAGTTTCTCTATTTCTTTCCTAATACTTGTCTAAAAGCTACAAACTATCAGCCAACCTACATCAATATTTGAATTTTTCTTATGTATTCACTAAAGTATGGATTCTACTAACATTTGATTTTTCGATCTAAATTACCTGACATAACACTTTCAACAAATTTCGTTAATGGCCATAATATAATAAGGATAACTGGATTTCCAATCAGCAGTTTCTATATTCTCAGCACTTGCTGCTTGTCTGCTAAACCAATTGCACCCATTTACCTCTATACTCAGCATCCTCATTGTTGCACACATCTTTAATTAGAAATCACAATGATGTTTTAAAGAGAAAGTGAAAGAGGGGGCAGGGGGAGAGAAAGAGATTGAGATTTATTTCCCTCCTACACAGTGGCTCAGATGTAGGCAGTTGATCCAGGATGGCTAGTCATCTCTACCGTCCTCAACAAAGGGCTTCAATTGATAGGTTCAAGGCAGCTTCACTGGTTCTCACCAACTTCCAGCCAGTGGGAAAGGGGCAAGAAACAACAAAGTACACAAACAATTGTTTCAAGGATAAGATTCAAAGTAGCACATATTTCTTTTGATCACATCCTATTAGCCAGAGTATAGTCACATTACTATAACTAGCCACAAAGAAGACTGAGGAATTTCTTCTTTAGCAGTGTGGCCATGTGCAAAGCTATAACTCTATTACCATGAAGAAAGGGGAAAACAAATGCTCAAGGTTAACCAAAAAATTACACAGGGAGGCACCATTGAGTATATAAAAGGAACAGAAAGTTTGGCTCTAGGGAGCTCTGGTTTGATGTCAGGCATTTCACTTAGATAAAAGAAAACTATAAGGATTCCTTTCTACCAAATCCTCCTTCTAAGAATAAAATTTGCATCATAGCTCCTAGATTGGGTAGCCAAAATTATCACCTGATCCTGGCCTCTTAAAACCGTTTTTGGATCAGGCTTACCTAGCTAGACAAATAAGATTACTTTTTTCAGGAATGGAGAATTGAAACAAGCCCAACAAAGTGAACCAAGCAAGTTCTTTCCCTCGGAGTAGGAAACAGAATATGCAAGAATATGACTGTGCAGAGAAATCATGTTGCTGATAGAACTGAATTGATTAAAAGGACAAAGACTAGAGACCATGCATAACATGTAGAAAGAGTGAAGAAGAGAGTGATTGATAACTAATCTCTAACTTTTATGAGTCCTGATGCTATTACTTGGGCTTTGTTTCTGTGAGATTCCTCTATATCATGCAATAAACATATATTTTTCCTTGAGCAACTTGATTTTTCCCCTTATCAGCAAATATTCTCTGATTCAAGAAGTATTACTACAACCTTAAGATTTCTTAGTCTAGCTCAGAGAAATACAAAAACAAATATAGTTCAGGTACTTAACACAGTGCCATGAGAGAGGGACAGATTTATCTCAGAAGATCAGGGAAACTTGGTGTTGAAGGTGAGTGAGATTTTATCACTTCGAGTAGGAAATGCAAGAGGACTACAGGGTAGGGCAGAAGTTTTTAGGTGAGAGCATATTTATAGGGAAGAAAGTAATTCCATGTGTTCAGAGTTTTATCTGTGCCATAAATGTCAGTAAACGCTGAGAAGTACCTATTTTTAAAGCTCAAAATTTGGTATAGTATGGATTTCAGATTTTTATCCCAAGATATTTAGTTATTGAAAGTATTAGAAATGCTTTGATTAATATACACTACAGTGCCAGGATGATGATGAAGGAAGTGTTCCATGATATATGTAAAGTTCTTGCGAATCTCTAGACCTCATTTTATTTCATTTTGTTTAATGCTAACTAAAGTATTAAATATGAAGAAAGAAAAAAATGTCTTTGCTTTTCCCTAAAAAATTCCTCTCTGAGTTTATTCTAGATCTTTGACTATGTTACTACTTGCAGAACTTTGTGGCAAGTAATGTACATGTTAAAAAAAATGCTTTGTGAGATCAATAGTTTTGTTTTCCTTAATTAGGAAGAATGGAGGTTCATTTTGGAAGTCAGAATGACTTCTGCTACAAACAGACAAATCTCATCATTAATTGGCAGGCTGTAGTCAATTAATACCTAATATGACAGACCAGGTGGCCAGATCCTGGGATGAGTTTCAAAAGAAAGTACACAAAAGAAAGTAAATATGTACCTTCCCATCTGGCCGACTGAGGGATTTGGAAGAAGTGCCAAAATGGTTATTGGCTTATTGTTAGCTAGAAGATCATGGCTGTTTAATGTACCGTATTAACTATAGTTATGTTCAGTTTGATTGTCTTCAAAGATCAACTTGGAACATTCACATGATAATTAAATCTCAGTTTCTGATAACTACTAGGGAAATAGATTTGTTGCCTAAATACCAAAGAAAATGTAAACATGTTTCAACTTCTTCAAAGTTTGCTTTTTCAAAAAGATACTTGTTCTTAAACTGGAAAGATACTGGAAGACTTTTCCTCTGAGCTTCATGCTGATATATTCAATAGCCGGCGTGATATCTCCACTTGTCTCTCTCACTTAACATATTCAAAACTGCATTTCGATCTTACTTCCTATAGCTGATACAATGTTTTCCTTATCTCAGTAAATGGTTTCTCTGTGTACCCAGGTGCATAAGCCAAAAGCCTACAAATAACCCTTGACACTTTCTCTTATATACACACCCATATCATCTCCAAAGCCTGTCTCTTCTACTGTAAAGAAATTTTCACATATCTGTACTTCTTTCCTTGTTCATGGCCATCATTTTATTCTAAGCTTTACCTCTCTCCTGGATGCCTGAAATAACTTCCTAATTTTCCCCACTTCCCTTCTTTCTAATCTCAGTCTGATCTGTACATGGTTGTCAGAGTATCTTTGAGATAGTTTTAGATGGGTGTTATCTCTTAATCAGTGTCTTTGGTTGTCATCACATTATACTAGGATAGATGACACTATTTGTCCTGGGTGTTCTGTTCCTTGCTGGCTTTTCTAGACTCTTCTCATTACACTGTCCTCCTTCCACTCAAGGGTAAACTTAGGGGTAGAGGAGAATGATGGGGATTTAAAAACATTTATTGAACAAATTGTTCACAACCGGAACTCTTTTGAAATTCATACTAGAAACCCTTCATGTCCTTGGCACCTCCCCATTATGGATATTCATAGATTTCCAGATCACTTTGCCATGGTAGCTGAAATATTTGGCACTAGCTGAAATACTTATTTTTCTGTTTAGGAAGTATCAGTATTCTTGTCGATTTTCCATACAGTATTCGTTTTCATATTTCTTGACTTCAGGGACTCTAATAAATATTATGGATCTTCTAATTTACTAACTTGTACCCATAGCTCTTTGATAAAATTTTATCATGTGGAAATATTTCATACATTCATACAATATATTTCATACATTGATTCTTAAATTTAAATACCCCCAATATCTTTCTGGTATTTTAATGCCATCCTTTCTTTTATTCCTGTTTTGTATATATAATTAAGTTCTCCAATTTATAATGCCTCCATTTTCTCCTGTTTTTAGGCCCTGTTTTACCATCCTCCTTGCTCACTAACACTGAATTTCATTTACAAATCTTAAAAATCTTTTTTGCAAGACCCTCAATATTCAGGGAAACAAACAAAAATATGGATACATTTCTTTTCTGTTAAACTTAAGACTGGCAAGTTACTTGATACTTGCTCATTTCACAGTTTAGCTTCTATTCTCTGCTTGGACTGCTTCTTACAACTGGAAAAAAATTACTACTAAAAATGTTTTGTTTAAAACCTAAGCTAAACCATCCAATACCTAACCCAACCTTGTCCAGTTAGTACTTTCAGGAACCATTCTATGTATTCACTATTTTCTCCAGTTTCCCTATTGTCTTTCATTTCTTGGCACTCATAAGATAATAATGCCATTTTTTTTTCCTTTTCACTTCTAGAGCCTTGCCCCACTCCCCTGAATGGTATATTGTATAGAATCGTAAAAAAAAAATTGTTTAAGTTAGTAATTCTTAACCCTGGGGGTGAGTTAGAATCATCTGGGGGCTTTTAAAAATACTGATGTTAGGATTCTATCCCAGACAAAATAAGTTAAACTCTGAAGATGGTGTTCTAATATGGGTATTTTGAAGAAACTCCCAAGTTCTAATGTGCAGTAGGAATTATAAACCATTAGTCACTGAATGCCTAATTAAAATTAGGGTCTTCTGACTATGTGAAATATCAGAATAAGTCAATGCAGTGACAAAGAGATGTTTAAATATCCATATTTCAGCTTGTAAGTCTTTGTGAACTACCAAAGAACTCCAAGTGAATTAGGATGTTCTCCATAGAGAATTGGTGTTGCATGCACACATAAAGAGTTGATCATCAAAGTGATATCTATAAAACTACTGAGAAATGCCTTTTCTATTCCTACCCTGAGGCTTCAGGAAGCTGCACTCACATCTTCCTTGAATAAACCTGTTGAAGGTGAGCAGATTGACAGGCACTTCTTTTAAATGTTGGTATTTGAACTTGGCCTAGGCAAGCACCTCTTGTAATTTACTTTAAAGTTGGCTGAAAGAAGGTGATTTTATACCTGGGCTAGGGATGAAGGGAGCTACTGTTTCCCTCTGGGTACCTACGAAGAATGAGAACATTTTCTGGGCATGCTTTTTTTCTCCTTCCCTTTTAAATAAGTAAAACCACATTGTGTTATTGCTCCAGTCATTTCAGGCACCCAGAGCCAAGTAAGCAGTATTTGCCCCATTCATCCTGTTGCTTGATGCTTGGAATAAAAAGGTATTATAAAAAGCTTCATTTGTTTCTGATAACCCAACAATGGCATGTAACTAACAACTGATTTTACTTTAATAGTCCTAAATTTTAAAATATCATATTTACCTCACATTACTTGTACACTTTCAATAGGAATTTGGATCTTAGTTTACTAAGACGTCAGAAAAAATAACCCAGGCATTATGTCTAAATTATATGCTGTTTTAAAAATTCCTAGTGCTTAGTAAATCTGTGTACCAAATTTCACAAAGAAATGTAGAAAAAAAGAGAGAAAGGGCCAGTATTTTAACCTTCAATATAGAATGCCTTGTAAGGAATAGCCTAAGGAAAAAAAGTCATCTCGCATACCTAAGGAAGCTTATCAACTTTTGTTTTGACTTTCTACACAGTTTGAATAGCTAAATAGAAATTTTTTTTAGGAAGTAAGGTAATAGCTTTTTGGCCTTTTTTGTTGTTATTGCTTAACATATCAGGGTACATTTTGAAAACATGTTATAAATGATTTGAAAATGTCCAAGAACAAACCACAGGCATAATATAAATTTATGGCTGAGAAAAGGAACATTAACATATAAGTCCCTTCAAACATTTTATTAAATTTATTAAGCAATTTTAAGTAGTTATTATTTTACTAAATGCTACTTTATGAAATGATATTCAAATATCTTTGATATAAATAATATTGTATAATGTTTTATTTGAGATCTTATTTTATATGTATGCTTATATAAATATTCAAATATTTTATGATTAATATTCAAAATGAATTTAATTATTTGAAATGAATTTAATTAATATTTGAAAATGAACTAGTTCAGGCTCTAAACATTTCTCTTTTATTTTGTTGGCTGAATTATGTGCACAGCATGCTAAGTATGATGCGTAACACATAATAGACAACAAGAAAATATTTTAGATTGATTGATAGCATTAATATAACCTATATTTTTACCTTATAATGCTCTCAGTAGTAATTTTTATTTTGCTTATGCCTTTATATTTTAATTATCTACAATAAAATAGGATAGAAAACTTGTGACAAAATAAAATATATAGGTCCATTATTAGCAATTAATTTCTGAATTTATACTTTACATACCTTTTACTTACTATTCCTACCTGACAGAAATTTTATGAGTATAATTTTAAAGTGATAAAGGAGGTATATAAGTAAAAAATAAACTTTAAGTAATGAGGAAGGGAATTAGAGAAACAAGAAGAAAATATTTAAGAATGGACCTAGAATGTTAACCTCTAACTAATGGTTATATTTCATCTTATGGCATTTTGATTTATTCCCTTAGTTACACATTGTGAATTAAATGAAAATTCTGTTCTATAATTTTAAGTGCGTGATAATTACATATTGAGATAACACTAGGAATGCCACAATGTATCGAACATTTTGGAAACTGAAAGATGAGAAGGTCTAAGATCATCATCCTGAGTATTACTGCATGGTAGCCTATCCAAGTTGGTGGGTAGAGTTTGTGTGTGATATATGTGAATGGGGTGTGTGTTCTGGGCCCTGGTTCAAACTTGAGGCGGCCTTTCTTCTAGGATATGAGGTTATGATCCATAGATCTTTTTTTTTTTTTTAAAGATTTTATTTATTTATTTGACAGAGAGAGAGAGAATACAAGCAGGCAGAGCAGCAGGCAGAGGGAGAGGGAGAAGCAGGCTCCCCATGGAGCAGGGAGCTCCATGCAGGGCTGGATCCCAGAACCCTGGGATCATGAACTGAGCCGAAGGCAGACACTTAAATGACTGAGCCACCCAGGCGCCCCATGCTCCATAGATCTTAATGGAGTTTTCTTTGTTGGTTTGTTCATTTGTTATAAGAAATTATTTTACTTTAACCAAATAAATAAAATCCAATTTATTTCTCCCCCTTTGGAAGAATCAGGACAGGGCAAACTTAATCTACCATCCCAAAGCCTAAAAACACTTGCTTCTGTATGATATATTTGGAATGTGAACTCAATTCAATGTTCTGAAATGTGAATTTCTTTTTTTCTTGGTTTGTGTGGAGGAAATTCAATGAAAACCACATGTTGATTTTGTAAGGGAGGAAAACATTTCCCTTCATACCTTCTAGGTTCTTTGGCTGGCCTAATACTTAAATTGACATAAGACGGATTAACAGAAGAAAAACAAATTTAATTTCATATGTATGAGAGCTCATAAAAATAGGAGAATCAAAGAAATGACCAAAGCAGGCAGCTTTTGTACCTTTTAAACAAAGAAACAATACATCTGTGAAGAATTGACAAGATAAAGAAATTTGGGTTTGGGGTAGTAAATTAACAGGCTTTGTTTTTATAGCCTTCTCAGCCCTCAATTTTCTATCTCTGGTGATGAAGATGTCTCATTACCATCCTGGTACAGTGAGGGTGCCTTTCACATGGGAGATTTATTTCCTACTTTCAGGGAAACAAAGGAAGGTCCGAGTGCTCTTCTTGCACTGACTGTTTCTTAAAAGTAACTTTTATTCAAAGTAATCAATATCCCCAAATGGCAAATTTTGGGAGCAGCCTTCCCTGAATTCTGTCAATATCAGTCATGGCTTAAAAATGAATTCAGAAGTAACAAGAGAAACCTTAGATTGAAATCAGAAGACCTCCCCTGTAGACCTGGTGGTCCTATCCAAAAGAATTTATATGGAGTGAGGGAGACTCTAAATTGAAAGGAATCAAATTTCTGACATCTCAGAATGACATTATTTTCATAATAAGGCAAAATGTGGATTTAAAGAAATTTACTTGAGTAATTGAAAAAACAAAGCTACATTTCTTTCACATCTAAATGTGCAGACTAAAATTTTATACATGACAGTGGTTTGTTTTTTCCTTCCTTCCTTCCTTTTTTTTCCTTTTTCTTTTTCTTTCCTTTTCTCTTCTTTTCTTTTCTAATCATTTCTTTCTACTAAAGAGATTTTGGCAAGTGTTGTGTTTTGTTTCTTAAGGACCCTTCCCTAAGGAATTACATTTTGTGGATTTTTGCTTCAATGTTTATAAAGTTATCAGTACAATTTTAGAAAGGAACAATTTTATAGATCTTTATCTTTCTCACTTTTAATATCAAGGAGTATCATGGCATCACAGATAGTTCATATCTCAACAAGTTGAGAAATCAGTTGAACAATTTCAAAGAAATTTGTGTATTCCTCTTCTCTTCAGGCGATCTTCTATCACTCTTGCCTAAATGAAGTGAGGTCCAGAGAGGTCATGCTATTTACTGAAAAAGGTTTAGAATCATAATTTTGTCCTTGGTAGTACCTATAATTAAACATAAATTGTTAGTATTATCTGATGCTTGAGAAGAAAAAAGAACAAGTTTTGAAGATCTGTATTTTAATTTCTTGCCTGACATTCCGTCATTATTAGCTGTGGGGACTTTCAGTTTATTGCCCATTTTTTGCCCTTAGGTTCATTACATGTAAAATTGATAATGGATTAGAGGGCTGTTTCAAATCTTTGAAAGTACTGCATGATTTTAATAAATTTGGGGAATTCTTTTCTTTTTTAATTCTCTAATCACAAGAAATAAAATTTTTTAAAAAGATTTTTATTTATTTATTTGACAGAGACAGACAGCCAGTGAGAGAGAGAACACAAGCAGGGGGAGTGGGAGAGGAAGAAGCAGGCTCCCAGCGGAAGAGCCCGATGTGGGACTCGATCCCAGAACACTGGGATCACGCCCTGAGCCGAAGGCAGACGCTTAACGACTGCGCCACCCAGGCGCCCCAAGAAATAAAATTTTTAAATAAAATGTGATAGGTCATGATATTTCTTTATGCACAGACAATAAGGATAATAAGGATATCTACCAAAGTTTAAAACTGAAATAGTATAGGAACACCTGGGTGACTCAGGGCTCAGTTGGTTAAGCCTCCGGCTCTCAGTTTAGGCTTAGGTCATGATCTCATGGGTTATGGATTTGAGCCCGTGCTTCAGGCTTGTGCTGAGCTTGGAGTCTGCTTCAGATTCTTCTCCCTCCTCCTCCCCCTTCCCCCTACTCGGGCACTCTCTCTCTCTCTTTCTAAAATAAATAAATAAATAAATAAAATCTTTAAAAAAACAACCTAAAATAGTATATAATTAAAAATTTTCCATATCACCTGTAAATGACATAGAGGGTAAAGTCTTACTACTTGAAACATAAACCATTCCATGTCGAACAAAATCTATTCTAACTAGATTTAAAGCCTATGAAAGTATGAATACTATTCCTACAATTAAAAAGAATATTAAAATAAAGTATCTGTTTCAAATAATTACCATTGTTGTTCATGTGATTAAGTTACAAAGATGGATAGTTATCATGAAAATTCCCAGGAGGCAGCAAAAACTGAACAAGTTATTTAAATTTAATATGCAGGTGTTTTAAAAATAAATCCCAGTCGTCACTTTAAAGCTGTTTAGCTCGGTTCTCCTTTTCATCTAAGGTTCACCCTAAATCAAAGAAAGGAGGGTCTGAAGCCATAGCCTGGAAATTCCTGGTGATCTTTGAACATTTGTTCCCGTAGACTTTCATTGTTAATGTAGACCTATGAGACAAATCCCACTAAGAGCATCTTCAGCTCATTTAAGAATAATATAATTAGCTCCCTTCTCTTTATGCATCCCTGTCCCCTAAACCACCATTATACTCATGCCTTTTCTTGTAATATCTTCTCCATAGCCTATCTCATTTATTCATTCTATAACTCACTTACAAGAAAGTTTTAGTTTTTTTTTACATTTAGATCTATAATCTGTTTTGAGTTAATTTTGTATATAACATGAAGTAAGGATGTGGGTCTGTTTATGGGCTTTCTGTTCTGTCCCATGGA
Source organism: Ursus arctos (assembly GCF_023065955.2). Taxonomy (NCBI): domain Eukaryota; kingdom Metazoa; phylum Chordata; class Mammalia; order Carnivora; family Ursidae; genus Ursus; species Ursus arctos. Next base: position 17,497,954 of record NW_026622775.1, read on the forward strand.
TCTTTATATATATCATTTCACTGATAGCAAACTTTCTTAATAACTGCAACTCTATTATAAACCTTGAAATCAGGTACAGAAACTTCTTTAACTTTGTTCTTTTAAAATGTTGTTTTTGTGCTTTAAATGGTTTTATTTTTATTTGAAATTTGTGCATATGTGTGTATGTGACTATATAGTGAAGGGAAATAAAACAGCCATAATATTAAAAAAAAAGGTTTTTTTTTCTAGTTTCTTTGTATTTCCATAAAAATTTACAATTTACTACCAATGTCTAAAAAAATATAAAGACTATTGGGATTTTTATTAGGATTGCATTAAATCTGTAGGCCAGTTTGGGGGAGTATTGCCTTTTTAACAGTATTCAGTGTTTCAGTCCACAAACGTGGTGTATCTCTCCCTTTATTTAGGACTAATTTGTTTTTTCTCAGAAATGTTTTATGGTTTTTAGGAGACAGTTCCTATAAATAATTTCTTAAATATAATATCCAATACACATATAATCAGGCATTTGAAGAAACAGGAAAAATGAAGCAAGGGCCAGAAGAATGAGAAGAACTATAGGGTTTTGCAGAGGCAATATTGGGGGAGAAAACTAGGGGCTACTTTTTTCAGTACAGACCCTTAGAGACTATAGATAATGGCACTATCAGATACGCAGTATATAAGAACTATATTTTGTGTGTTCGAAGAAGTGACATTCAAGCTTGAAAATATCAGCAGATATTTGGCAACTCTAAAAGGTGATATAACAGATTGAAATTGAACCAAATATAAATTTTAAAACTAAAATGTACAATAACCATATTTAAAATATAAGGAGAGGTTTAACAACAGATCAGATGCTCCTTTTTGAGTGAAGATGAATTAATGACCTAAAAAATAGATCAAAAGAAAATATCTAGCATTAAGAAAAGGCAGAAAATAACAACAATCAAAAAAGTGTGAAATATAGAGCTAATACATTAAAAGCCTAACATATACATATATTGATTTTTCTGAAAGGAAAAGAGGAAAGAAGGGACAAAAGCAATGATGAAAAATACTATGGATGAGAATTTTTGAAAAATTATGAAAAATATTAAGCCACGGATCCATTAAGTCTTATTACTCCAAACAGAAAGAATAAAAAATACTCAAGAAAACAAACAAAACAAAACAAAAATACCTTCACTGAGGGAAAAAAAATCAATGATAAAAATCTTAAAATATGAAGGAAAAAAAAGATTCTCTTTTTCAAAGTTCAAAATTTATATAAACAGATGGTATCTTCATTGCAATAATATAATCCCAATAATATGTCCCAAAAGACCTTGGGAGAGCATTTTCAATATACCAAAAGGATAAATTATCAATCTAGGATCTATACTCAACAAAAATATCCTTCAAAAATGAGGATGAAATAAATGTATTTCAGACAAACAAAAGCTGAACAACTTTCAAGCAACAGATATTCTTCAAATGATGTTTTTCAAATGAAAGAAATATATTTAATAAAAATATGGAGCTGCAGAAAGAAATTAAGAATAAAACAGAATGAAATACATGGGTAAATATAAATGCATATTAATGTATAGAACAATAACAACAATAATGTCTTGGAAGATTTAAAAATATATTTCATATGCAATTTAAATATATAATAATAGCGTGTGTGTTTGGAGTTACTGTTCTAAAACTTTTTCAAGTTTCAAAAGGAAAAGGATAAAAATTTCAATATCTATAGTCATTTCTAGGGTAATCACTATAACAATAGACATATAGTATAAAACTTTCATAGAAAATGGAAAGATATAAATATTCTGTCAATTCAAGAAGAGTAGAAACCAGGGAACATAGAAAGTACATAGTAAAAAGGCAGCCATAATTCTAAAATACATCACCAAATGTATTGATTTAGGATAAATTAAAGTGGACTAATTACAAAAGTAAAGACAAAAAGTACCTGATTGGATTAAGAAGTCTTAAGGAGTGTAGATAGGTGATGGTGTCCTTGCCATCTGGCACAGTAATATAAAATATGTAGAACAAGAAAAGTTGAAAATAAAAGTTAAAAACACATGCAAACTCTTTAAAAAGGAGAAAATCATAGTAGTTATATTAATATCAGACAAAATGGATTTTAAGGTATAAGGCATTTTTATAAGAGAAGAGCATCACTGTATGGTGCAAATAAATTTAGTGATTAGCTTTAACTATTCTAATTTTGTTTGCACCTTATATATGACCTCAAAATTAAAGTGAAGTTTGATAGATATAGAAGGAAGATCAGATTATCCTAAATCAGGGTTGACTATTTTAATAAAACTCTCAGTAACTGATGGAACAATCAAAGTATAATGGAGGATACAGAAGATTTTTCAATACAGTTAACAAAGTTGGACTAATGCATGTGATAAATATACACCTTTGACTATAGAATATGTATTTTTTTCAGGTGCATAGGAAACATTGAAAATTGACCATATATGGGGTCATAAAGCACATTTTAGTACATTTTTAAAGTTGAAGTCATGTAAATTGTATTCTCTGATGACAATCATATTATGCCAAAAAACAATAACAGGAAGGTAAATAGACATCTCAACTTTTTTTTTTAATTAAGAAGTACATTATTTATTCTTAAAAATTTGTACTGAGTGTTTTATATTAGACTTTTTAACATACAGTGTTATATTAGTTTCAGGTGTGCAATATAGTGATTCAACAATTCTGCCCATTACTCAGTGCTCATCGCAATAAGTAAGAAATACATTTTGAAATGACCTGTGTATCAAAAAAGAAATCACAAAGGAAATTAGAAAATAATTTGGACTAAGTGATATTTAAACATTCTATTTTAATACTCGTGGGATACAGCCAAAGCCAGGTTTTTAATGGAAGTGTATATTCTAAAATGTATGTATTAGTAAAGAAGAAAGACTAATAATTAATGATCTAAACATTTATCTCAGGGACTTAGAAAATAATAGTAACTTGAACTAAGAGAATGTAGAAATTATAAAATAATAAAGATAAAATCAGAAAAAATACATAGGACAATATATACACACACATACAATAAAGATAAGTAAAACCAAATATTTTCTTTGAAACTATAAAATTGGTAAATTCCTGGTGATACTGATGAAGTGGACACAAATTACCAATATCACACATTTTTAGAAGAGGAACAGCCCTATAAATCCTTATGATAATAAAATATTATAAGATGATATTATAAACAATTTATAGCAATGAATTTGAAAATTTAGATGAAATGGCAAAGTTTCCAGGAAGCACTTATTACCACTTATTTGTGGTAATAGCATAAGTAGAAGTAAAAACTCTACTTTTTTACCAAGTATCTTTTACCAAGATACTAAATTTGTAATCAAAACGAAACCTTCAAGCCTGGATAGTTTTCCAAGGGAGCCCTACTAAATATTTAAGAAAGAAAAATTGCCAATTTCACACAATTTTTTCTAGAAAATTATATATGTTTAGCATAACCTAGATACCAAACCTGACATGGTATAATTAATTGAAACTTTGTTACGTAGTACATAACTAAGGAAGGATTCATTATCATCAAGTTTTTCTGATTTCAAAGCTCTTAACCTCTTTGCTGTAGTCTCCCATAGACTGTCCTTTGGATCCATAGAGAAGTATTTAGATGCCCTGTTTTTCCAAGCCTTATTTGATAAAGAATAGAAGGCCAATGGATTTCCAATTCTACCAAGTGTAATGGCTCCTCAAGATGGGCTGTATGATATCTTGGAAACAATCACAGAGGCTTGTCTCATAGAAACTACATGTGTTTAATCCTTCATTTTTCACTATCTAAAGTCGTGAATGGCTAAGTGACTTTGCCTTTAAGTAGCAGCTTCAATGTTTCCTACTAACTAGGTCCTAAAGGCTTTCTTTCAACACTAAAATCCAGGACATTAATGAAACCACAGATCTGGGAAATCTTGAAATCTAAGGGAGGGTCATGAAAAGGAAACTCTCCATGGGCCTTTGCTCAAAAATCTTATCTCAGGTACATTAACAGTGAGAATCATTTATGATGAAAATTGTTCTCTCTATATATGTCCAGCTCCCATTCATATGTAGCCATCACTCAACAATTAGTCTCTTTAGGGAGGTAAGTAGCTCCTTTTGTCTGACTGGAATGAGGCAAAGTAATGCTGAACTCTGTTGTTACATGTTCCAAATTCGGGAGTGCTGACATTGTTCAGATATGATCATTTAGGCTGACATAAGCACTTTCAACTACTTATAAACTTTCAAGCAGAAATAATGGATTCGAAGTGTTTTTTAAAAGCCGTTTCAAGTTTCTGTGAAGTGGGGAAGTGAAGGGGAGGAAAGAAAGTTAGAAGTGGATCAGAAGTTAATTTTGTCCTGCCAGAAGAACGGGGAGTGGAAGGACTAATACAATTAGTAAAGGTAAGTGGCTCTCTGAAGACACATTACAAGTTATTAGAAAAAAGAAAAAAAAATATTCACCAAAATCAGGAAATGTATAGCCTCTTTTGTAATACCTGAGAATATTTCTCATGATCACAGAATGCTTCTCTTTGCAGCCTCATCTCCTACAGCTGCCCACAATCCTGGAAAGGCTGTTTCTAACCACCATGTCATTGCTGTAGCACCCTGTGCCATGGAATGCCTTTTCTGCACTCACCAGTCTCGTATCTGTGTATACGTGAGATCCCATCTGAGACTGCTCAGTCTTTCTTGACTGCTTTAAGATGGGTTAGATAGCCTTCCTGTGTTCTGGAAGTTCTTATTGTCTTTCTCTTTCTTCAATGACTTTAACGCTCAGTTTAGAGGTCTCTACCTTGGACTATTATTTTATTTATCTTTCCAACTTAACTTCCTGGCACGGGACCTTACGCACACTATCTACTCAATAAATGTATGTTCATTCAGTGAATTACCTGAGTGATGAAAAACAATTCATTTCACTTCTCTGAGTGTTCACTTTTTATCTATAAAATGAAGAGGTCAGACAATAACATTTCTAGCTTCCGCTTCACCAATAAATTCCTATATGTCTTGAAACTGGGGTTCTGATGTGGGATTCTCAGTGTGATGTTGGAAGGAGGGTGTTAGTATGAACCTTCACATCAGAAAAACAATAAAATAAAATGGAGTGTCTTAAAATTGTAGGCCTCACATTTACTGGAGACACACATAAAAAGAGACTTTAATAAGCATGCATACACTGAATATTGTAGCTCTCCTGCATCTTTAAGTCAATAGTGTATTTTTAGTATCTTTTTTTGTATATATGGCTCTATATCTGTGATCTCATTTTTCTTTAATAGAAAACAAAGTCAAGGGAGGATTTCCTAGTTTTCCTGTTTTATGTTGGATTTTATGGTTTTACATACAAGTTCCATTATAGAACTGGCATTAGAAAATCAAGAGCTCAGAAAGTTCCTGAGGTTTTGTCTGGAAAACAAGAGATGCCTATTGTCATAAGATTTTATTGAATTTAACTACAATTAAAGACAAAAGCTTTTTATTTGTTTTTACAAATTTATGCCTAATGGGAAGATAGATCCGTATTAAGATTCAGAATAGATTTGAGTAGACCCCCTGAAAAGATTATTGCAAAAATTAACTAATGTTTTAATACATTTCTGTCCCAAAGGAATTGAGTTTCTTATAAACTCAGAGTTGTGAAACCAACTTTTCATGAAGCATGAAGAGCTGTGCTTTTTAATCTTCATTAAAAAATGAATGAGTATGAGAAGAACAGGTTGTTCTACTATGGTTACTTCACTATGGTTACCTCAACAATACCGTCAGGGGTTGGTACCAGTAAAATCATGAATTGGATGTTCGGTATCTGACATTACCAGCCCAAATGTCCTGCCAAGGGCTATATTTAATAACTTACCACCAATGTTCTGTTTCACTTTTGTGGCAGAGTATGAAGATTCTGAATGTTCCAATATGGCTGTGTTAATTATTCCCATGTAGGTTCAAAGCAAGAAATGTAGGTAATAAAGCCAGTAGATTCTTGGGAAAATGTGTAAAGGTGGTGACATGTGATGGTACAGTAGGCATTTTGCTGAATTTATAATGGTGATTAGATGGACCTCTAGGTGATGAATGTTCACACCTGATTTCCGACGTTGATCACCTATCCGGAAGCAGGCCAGTGAGCATGCATTGGACTACAGGCAAAGAGTAGGGACTGGATTCTCCATTTTCTAGTTATACCTACATCTCAGCTCCATGTTTTAGGTACCAGGAGCTCAATGACCTAGGAAAAGTCTTCAAATGATGAAGATACAGGCAGGGCAGGAAAATACCAATTAGTGGAATATTTTAATATAATTTCTCAGGCTAAAGTCCCATGTAGTTTGCTTTTAAATTAGTAACATTTGAAAACTTAGAAGACCTGTTCAACTAGATGATACAGATACTTCAGCCCTTTTCAGAAGCAGGTATTTATCTTACAGTTTGATTTTTTAAATAGGCAGCCTTGTCATTTAAAATTTCAAAATGTCCGTTAACCAAAATGGTAATTTCCTAAGAAGACAGAGACACGTTATAGCAGATTATGCACATGATCAAACACAGAACTGCTTTTTCAAACCATCATATTCTCTCAGAAGTACACAAAGGTTACTAAGAAAAAGATCAAATATGTAAAACACACTGTGAGTCTTTCTGGATTTCTATAACAAATTATCATACAATGGGTAGCTTAAACAACAAGCACTTATTTTTCACAGTTTGGAGTCTGAGAAGTCCAAGATCAAGGTCCAGGTAAATTCAGTTTTTAAGGAGAGTTCTTTTCCTATTTGCAGGTGGCCATCTTCTCATGGTATCTTTCTAGGCTGCCAGAGCTCTAGTCTCTTTCTCTTCTTGTAAAGACAGTAATCCCACCATGGGGATCCACCCTTATGACTTAATTGCCTCCCAAGGGCCCCATCTCCACATACCATCATATTGGGGGATTAGAGTTTCAACATATGAATTTTGGGGTGACACGAACCCCGTCTATAACAGATATTTCATTTTATTATAAGTACCAAATGTTCTAAAATATATATGCAAATATGTTTTTCAAACGGAACACATGTTTGATATGTACAAAGAATATGTGCCCAAACTTTTTTGAATCCTCAAATTCTCCAGTGTCTTAATTCAATATAATTTACTTTATCAAATACAGTAGGTATGACTTAAAATTGTGAAATGTCTATTCTGATCTTAGAGTTAATGCCCACGAAACTCTAGATGGTGGGAGAGCATCTAGTTGCATTCACTAAAAAAAAATACTGCATATCAATCAGTCCTACAGCCAGTGATTCATATTCACACATCATAGGCTCATCTCCAATATTCCAACTATGAATATGAAATTCTTCAAAATACTAGGCTGCACCGTGCTTCTATATAATCAAAGAAAGACATTTGCACTCTGCGATAGACATCTGTACTGGACCTCCCCAAATTCGACATTGTTTTCCCACAAAAGGAAATGCCTTCACTGTTCTTGTGTACGTCTTTCAACACATGTTTTTGACTAGAATGGCAAGCCTGAAGAAATCTTACAAGAGGGGAGAGGCTCACCAGTTCCTTCTTAAAAAGACTTAACCCAAGATACTTTACTGCCTGCGAGTTATACCAGAATGGAAATGCAAATAGTTTGCTCTTAAGTGTTGTGGTGAAAGGTGTGTTATCTCCCTGCCCCCCCCCTCCCGTCTCTTGTTCCAACGTTCAGGCTCATTCCTCTGTTTTTACAAATCCCAGAAAAAAAGAAGCAGTGAATCTAGTTCATAAATCAGCCTCTGCAGGAGAGAGGACTTAGGTTGGCTGACTGGAAACAAACAGACCAGCGGAAACCTTAGGGCCAGAAATGTAAACCCACAAAGAACCCCGGATGTCATGTAGACCAAACCATCATGTTACAAACCATAAAAGTGGAGTTCAAAAAAGGTTGAGTGTATCTAGGACCACACAAATTGTAGGAGCAGAGGCAGGTTCAGAACCCCTTCCCCAGACTTATGTGATGAGGTTTATCTAGGTTTATGCCAGGAGAAGAGTTTTACTCAGAGATTGTGCATTGTCACAGCTTTGGAGGAAAGGCAAATAGGTCCAATGTTCAGTGTTAATGCTTTGGTTAGGTGATCATGCTTTGGGCAGGTATTTATTGAGTACTCTACAGGCTGTTCCTCTTAGCTACTTCTTCAATGATTTTGAAAATATAACCCAAAAGTTTTGCCAAAAGAACCGAGTGGAGAACCAGGATTGGCACCAGCAATTTATTTAGCGATTTCATTGATACACAAATAAATTGAAAACAAAGGAGAGATGTGTCAACATTTTGGGGCACAAACATATTTATACATAAATATTTTGTGAGATGATTTGTTCATGCAGTGCATTTACATGTTGACTAGGATTGAGTTTTTTTCTCTTTTGCTTTTTTTTCTTTTAACATATGAACAGTTGATATCCAGCCAATATATTTATACTTTAAAATGGCAAAAGAATTGTATGATTCAGTCACATTTTGATTGGTTAACATTTACTTGTAAAATGTCAATTTATTGATCTTACTTGTAAACAGTGTAAAACAGAGTGAAGGATTGATTACTTTAATTTATGGGAGTTAAACACTAAAACCCCTTTATAAGGAACACATGTGCAGAATACATATGTCTTATTGGGAAATATGTCAGGAAACTCAAATAAGAAATTGTCTAGCCACAGGAGCTACAAAGAGTGAGAACAGGCTGCTGTATTGCCTGTTTGTTTAGTTATGTGATGTATATGAATACGCTTAAGATTTTCAGATGAGGAAAATGGAGAAAAAATAGAAAGAAACACACATAGTTTGATGACTCTGGCATCACTTTAAAGCACACAAAATAAAGGAAGCATTTGCTCACAGCCAAAGAGGGATTCATCGGATACCACTCAGAATGTTCTTACTCAGGAGAGAAACTTTCCCACACTCACATCCTCTGACCTTCAACATGTGGCAAGCAAAACCCCAAATCTGGAAGGGTTGGTTAGTTTAAGCCTTCAGTACTTTGGACACTGAGCCAAAATATCTAAAAGCTTGCCCAGCTGGGCAGGAACATTTGTTAAGCAGACTTCCTTAGAAGATTTCCTGATCTTTGTGGGAATTTTCTTTACTTTTTAATGTCTGCTCACTGCAGTATCTTTTACCAGATAAGCAGAGAGTTGACTCTTGTTTGTCATTAAGGTCTTTTCTAAAATGAATGACTTCCTGAAGAATGTCTCTTAATCACTTTATTGAAAATAACAATGCCCACCCCCACCAGTCACTCTTTATCTCTTGCCCTGGTTTATTTTTATGTAATGTTTATTACCATAACTTTACTATAAATGTTATATTTTTTCCTTTTATTTGTTTACTTATTACTGTCTGTTTCTTCCTCTTTAGTGAATATTCTTTAAAAGTAGCAACTTATTCTGTCCTGTGTGCTAATGTAAAATTAACATGTAGAAGATGAATAATAAAAAATAAATCACAAGAGACCTTGTTTGAAAAAATGAGCTTTAAGTATATCCCCTCTAAAATCATATTCCATTCTATTCTCTGGTTTTATTTTCTTCATTGCATTCTCATTCTCTAAAATTATTGTATAAATTTGTTCTCTTATATGTTTCTCCCAGTTAGAATTTACAATTTACCTGTCATGATAAGAATGACATTTTAGTACTTGGACTAGATCTTGGCACATAGTAAGTAGTTGATAAATATTTTTGGAATTAATATTTTAATAATGTTCTACATCACTGTTCTTCTATTTAAGTGAATACTATTCAGAGTTAATAAATATAACTAAAAGACATTCATTTATTACCTTATTTAAAAAGATTTATAAAGTCTATATTATAATTCTAATTTTATGCGTTAAGGAAACTGAGGTTGAATTCTCACCCTGCCATATTTACCACATTATGCACAAATAAGTACAATTTATAGCAGAATGTTGTAGGAAAAATACAGGGAGCTATAAAGGTCCAAGTGAGAGAGATAGATCACATCCTACCAAAGGTTTTATGTAGCAGGTATCCTTAGAGAGTTGGAGTAACAGAATGAGGCAGGATAACATTGCAGAGAACATTAGGAATATTCAGGGAAAATAGTTCAATTTGATAGAAATGGTATGCATATTGAGAAACAGTTATAGGTAAGAATAGAAGAGTAATTGAAGTCCACATTAGAGGGCCAAAATGTTAACTTGGCAAAAATGCACGTAGATGTGGAGAAAATAGAAGCCCTGAAAACTTTTAGACAGTGACATGACAGAACTTAAACTCTTTAAAAGCATTTAGAACATAAGCAAGGGCAGCATATGTTTGGTAAATTTGAAAAGGAAAGTTTGGAGATAATCTAGAAGAGAGGGATTGTAAGTTAAAGGTCTCACATATTTCCCTTAGTAAATGTGGGATGTACTGAGTGAGAGCAAGACTTGATCATGAAGATTTACAATTAGGCCACCATTTTGGGAAGCATTATCTCTGGCCTTGGGAAAAGTACACAATGACCTAATTTATTTAGACACTTCCCTTACTTTAGTGCAAGTTTCTTTCCATCTGGTTCCTGTTTCTGAAATGTGGTACCTTGTACCCTCACAGTTAGGCTGTTCAACATGAACATGTCCTCTGGGGTCATCCTTTTAGAACTGACCATCCTTCCTGCATTATAACATTTTACCTTAGCTGAGTCTTGGTACTTCTTCCTATCCCTGGGCTTTTCCACATCAGTCCCCAGGGAGGATGTTGATTCACATGCAGTCACTTCTGAGGGAACTGGGGGTCAGATAATTTAGAGAAAGAACATAGATCAGCTCATAGATCAAGAGTCTGCTTAATAAGAATTTATCAGTAATAACTAAGTGGTTATCAAAACTTTAGCATGCATCAGAATACCCTAGAGGGCTTGTTAAAACACAGATTGCTGGGTGCTATCCCTGTTGTTTCTAATCTTATTTAGTGATGGGACTGATGCTGCTTGTTTGGGGACTACATTTTGAGAACAATTGCTTTCACGTAGGACTGAACTGCATCTTCAAAGCTTGCTTTTATTGATGTCTCTTGGATTTAGTAGTAGAGAACTCAAAGGTACATACTGTTTTTCAATGGCTATAGATGGTATAAATGGAAAAATTGTCAGCCAAAAGGTGTATTGAATAAGAATTCATGGTCTTTAGGACATATATCTCTGTACTATTCATAATTTCAAGAGGTAATAGAACTAATTGTTGCATGTCCTTCTTTAAATAAAAATTGAACTCTCACTAACATTGGGAATAAGAATGAACAAATTCATGAATTAAAATTGTAATTATGATTACATACTCAAAGCTTTTTTAAGTTTAAAGGAATTATATTTTATGAGCGGTAGCAATGAAAATATTAGCTGAGGCTATTACTGCTTTCTTACTACTGTGAATATAAGATGTCATTAGCATTCAAATAGCTTACTTTTATTCATGAACAGTGACTGTATTCATATTAGCTCCAACGTGATAGCTTTCATATTATAAAGATAAACACAACCATGATTAAATCATCTATTAATCATTCTTTCCTGCTGTGTATGGTGGGATGACTGACTCTTTAGATTGATTCTGACAACACTGGTTTTTGTATTTAAAGAGAAAAACATTGAGAAAAGAGAGATGTTTATATAGAGAAGCAATAAGCAGGTCTTAGTTGAAAAAAAATCTAAAAAAAAAAAATACTATTCCACTTACCAGCAAAGGGAAAAAAGCTCACTATGTATCATACAATATCTAAAAACTCACTATATATCTTACAATATCTAGAAGAGTTTTACATTACATTATAAGCACTGCATGTATTTTCAACACATTTTAATTAACAATTACATGGGTACTCTAGATCCTTTTTCCTGTGTTTTTTTCCTTCCTATAATTATTTAGACAGCAAGTCTTCTAAACATTCCTATAGATATTCAGAATTTTTAAAAATTTTTTCTTTAAGAGGGAACGCCACTGAAATAAAACAGTAGAATTCTTCCTTAAGAGAGTATGGAAGTGGGAAGTTCTCTTTTGGTTTTGCCTGGTAGCAAGCTGACAGATCTCTTTCCTCCTATGGATTAGTCAGAAGGATACGATATGGCATAGGGCTGAGAGAAGAACTATTTCTAAGTTCATCCTGAGTATAGTTCTATGATTTGCAGTTCATCCTAGTACAATTGTCCCAGTTTAAGTGAATTACAAGTGCATTGGCCTAGACTATATACAAATGAAAGTGTAGAAATAGATCGCAAGGTAAATCAATTATATATCTTTATCCAAAAAAGATGAACTGACTTTTTCTGCACACCATACAGACAAATTAAATCAACATGGATCATGGCCTAAATTTAAAAGCTAAAATTATAACACTCCTAGATGAAAACATTGAAGAAAAATTTTTTTTAAGATTTTATTTATTTATTCGACAGAGATAGAGACAGCCAGCGAGAGAGGGAACACAAGCAGGGGAAGTGGGAGAGGAAGAAGCAGGCTCATAGCAGAAGAGCCTGATGTGGGGCTCGATCCCACAGCGCCGGGATCACGCCCTGAGCCGAAGGCAGACACTTAACTGCTGTGCCACCCAGGCGCCCCTGAAGAAAATTATTAAGACTTTGTGTTAGGTAAATAGGTTTTAGATACAATACTGAAACTAAGAGCCATAAAAGTCCAAAAAAATTGTGATAAATTGGATTTTATTAAAACTAACAATGTTTGTGCTTTGAAAAACACAATTAAAATAAAAAAACATGGCACAGATTGGGATAAAATATTTGCAAATCATATATCTGAAAAAACAACTTACATTTTATATAAAGAATTCTTACAACTGAATGATAAGAGGAAAAACAACTAATTTAATAATGGGCAAAGCTTTAATAAACATTCACCAGTGAAGATATATGGAAAGCTAATAAACATATGAAAAGGGTTGTCAACTCAGTAGTCATTAGGGAAATGCAAAATAAAGTCACCATCAGACTACTACCTGCACATTAGAATGGTCCTAATCCAAAAGTCAGACAATATCAAGTGTTGACAAAGATAAATTGGCACTCTCATACACTGGAGGTGAGAATGTAAAATAACACAGTCACTTTGGAAAACAGTTTGACAATTTCTTAAATAGTTAAACATAAACTTATCATTTTATCCAGCAATTCCATTCCTAGGAATCTACCCAAAAGAAATGAAATCATATGTCTACACAGATTGCAGGTGAATGTTCATAACATCATTACTTGTAATAGACTTAACTTGGAAATGATCCAAAAGCTCATCAACTGCTGAATGAATAAACATTGTATATTCCTATGCTGGTATATTATTCTGCAATAAAGCAGAATGATACAAATATATGATGCAACATAAACTTCAAAAATCTTTTATCTTAGTCCACTCAGGCTCTTATAACAGAATACCACAGACTGGGTGGCTTATAAACAACAGAAATTTATTTCTCACAGTTCTGGAAGCTGGAAGTCCAAGATCAGGGCGTTAGCATGGTTTGGTGAGGGCCCTTTTCCATGTTGCAGACTTTTCATTGTATCCTCACATAGTGCACACGGGCTGGGGAGCTTTATGGTGGCTCATAAGAGCACTAATTCCATTTGTGAGGGCTCCAAACTCCTGACCTAATCACATCCCAAAAGTCCACCCCATATACCACCACCATCACAGGGTTAGGTTTTCAACAAATGAATTTTGGAAGGATGCAAAATTCAGACTGTAACACCTACTATATACAAGTCACTTTAGAAATTATGATCATACACAAATTTCTCAAATATACTAATTTGACCCTTCTTAATTACAGTTTTTTTGTGTATGTGAGTATGATCAGCCTTAGATCAACAATATGACTTCATTCATGATCTAACACACTTAAAATGTCCTGGTCCATTCATAAATGATAGGTCATAGGACAAAGGTTCTCTGAATACCTTCCCCCACTATTAAATATTAAAAGTGAACTTGCAGACTAAGTGGTAGTGGGTGCCTTGAATGCATGGATGAATAATAAACCACACCTAATTAGCTCCCAGTTTATTAGAGAACTATTTCCAGGATAGTTACTGGCAGCACAACAGTTGCACATTCCATGTTTGAAATTTTTTGACCAAGGAGGAAGTGAAAAAATAGAGGAAAACACAAGTGCCAATTATTTGCCCATCCAATTAGTAAACATTCTTTCTGAGTTCCTGACTCAACCTCTTCTCATACTCTCAAAATGAAGAGACTGGTTTTCTTGGCGCTAATTTCAATAAGTTCAATTATGCTACTTCTTTACTTTAGACTATCTAATTAGGATATTAAATATCTAATACTGGCCAAATAATTTTTTCCTAAATTGGGTCGTTTACCTCTGATTATTCCCAGTAGTCAAGATTATAAATTGATGAGTTCTGTCATACCCTGAGTCCATTATCATCTTTTTGTAGTTATATATGTTAGGTTAAATCATTTGTTTTTACCAATGAAACCAATAAACCAACGAACCAACTAATCCCCAATCTGTCATTTGCTAGTTTAAAATTAAAAATATAAAGCATATTGTCAGAATATCATTACAAATATATCTTCATTAATAGATATATAAATATTATATACGTGGCTAGATATGCATGTACATATACATGTTTATATGTCTCTGTATATAGATATATATGGATATAGATATAAATGTAGGTATAGATATATTCATGCCCATGTGAGATCCCTCCCCCTTGAGTGTAGATAGACTGGTGACTTGCTTCTGACCAACAAAATAAGGCAAAGGTGATGGGAAATGTGTGATTACATGCACATGATGATGTGGTTTTGTTATGTAAGATTGTAGCACCTTTCAGAATAAAATCTGTTTCTCCTTTGCTGGCTTTGAGGAAGGAACATTTCATGAGGCAAGGAACTACAGGTGGCCTCTAGCAGCTGAGAGGGCTCTGCAGCCAACAGGCAGCAGGAAACTGAAATCTTCAGTCTTACCACCAAAAAGTAATTAATTCTGCCAACAACCTGAGTGAACTTGGAATCAAATTCTTTCCCAGTAGAACCTCAGGTAGATCCCAGCACCTGCCAACACCTTGATTGCAACTAAGGCTTACGATCAATGTGTTGCATTGTAATTTGGACCCTGCTAGGGCGTGTTCAGACTTCTAATACACAGGAACTGTGAGGTAATAGATGTGTATTATCTTTAAGCTGTTAAATTTGTGGGAATATTGTTATGCAGCAATAAGTAACTCGTACAAATTTTAGTACCTGAAAGTGTGATGCTACTGGGACCAACTGAACTAAAAAAATTGTGGGAGTTGTTTTGGAACCAGACAAGGGTAGAAGCTGAAAGAATTTTTGACAACCATAATAGAGAAAGCTTAAATGTCCTCCAACAGATTGTTAATAGAAATCTGGACTTTAAGGATGCTGCTAGTGAGAGCATTTCAAACTTTTCTAATCTATGATACCAGGATTAATTCATTCAGTTACTTTGCCATGAAGTTAAAATTAGACATTTGAGACTACTTATTGTTAAAGTGTTTTTTTTTCTTGGGTCTCCTGAATGGTCTGACTCGTGATTTCAGCTCAGGTCATGATCTCATGAGATCAGGCTCCGTGCTCAGTGGGGAGTCTGCTTGAGATTCTCTCTCTCTCTCTCTCTGCCTCCCCCCCCCCCCCACTTGCTCTCTCCCTATCTCTCCCCTCTTCTCTCTAAAATAAATATATCTTAAAAAAAAATAAAGACGGGGCGCCTGGGCGGCTCAGTCGTTAAGCGTCTGCCTTTGGCTCAGGGCGTGATCCCAGCGTTCTGGGATCGAGCCCCACATCAGGCTCCTCTGCTGGGAGCCTGCTTCTTCCTCTCCCACTCCCCCTGCTTGTGTTCCCTCTCTCGCTGGCTGTCTCTCTCTCTGTCAAATAAATAAATAAATAAAATCTTTAAAAAAATAAAAAAATAAAAAAATAAAAAAAAATAAAGTGTTCTTTTTCTTCAAGGATGACAAAATTTTTTTGTTTCTGTTTTCTAGTTCAAGAGTGACTAAAAAGAATAGCTTTCTGCCCTTGGGCAACCAGAGTAAACTGAGGTTAGGTTCTCATCTGTAAATTGAAGCAGTGGTTATCTAAAGCAGTGATTTGTGAAGTTTCTGGCAGCTGATTTCTCTTTACAAATGAAAGCTGGTGCAAAGTGCAGTAAGTATTGAGGAAGCACTGAGCAGCCTATTTCCCTTCCCAGTTAGATTCTTTCTCCCTATTCAGTGGCATCATGGTCCATCTCGAGGGTTTCCAAGGAGACCAGATTAATAACACAGTTAGGAAATCTTTAAAAGACTACATAATCCATGGGGCGCCTGGGTGACTCAGTTGGTTAAGCATCTGCCTTAGGCTCAGGTCATGATCTCAGGGTCCTGGGATCTAGCCTCACATGGGCTCCACACTCAGGAGGGAGTCTGTTTCTCCCTCTCCCGCTGCCTGCTGCTCCCCCTCCTTGTGCTCTCTCTTTGTCAAATAAATCTTTAAAAACAAAACAAAACAAAAAACTACATAATCCAAAGTCAGATAAATGTCAGCTCTAACTCATTAGTATCTGGATGCAGAGGACAAACAACATACGCACGTGTGCGCGCTCACACACACACACACACACACACATATACACACACATACCCACCACGTGTGGATCATTTAATACCTAAGTCAAATGGTTGTGGAAAAATTATGTTTTTTTTATCTGTTTACAAATAGCTAATTTATGCCCAACTTGGAACATCTTGAGAAAACACAGTTCATAAAATTTTGCAAAAGATGTATCGTAAGAGTAGTTCAGATTAAATGGCAAATCAAAGTAGTTTTGAACCTCAAAAGTCAGTCAGATCCTGAATTCTTACCTTAAATATTTGTTCAACAATTCAGGTGAAAATACTTTTTTCTACATCTAGAATATTAATCTTATCATCACATTCTGTGTCTTGAAGAAATTCTGACACTCAAGTCACCTGTAAGGTGGCGAGTCTGTAATTAATATGCTTTGTAGACAGCTGTTCCCTTCAAGCAATCTATGCTCAAAATTAATCAAGAAACTCTCCTCCAGGGAGCCTCTTGCTCTCATAAACTACTAACCTGTTAAATATGGAATTAATTTATTTTGTTGTTTTACTACCAACTTTAAACAAAAGAAAGAAAGAAAGAAAAGCCCCTCCCAAGTACAGAGAAAAGCCATAGGGCTGGGGCCAATATATGCTATATAAACCTTACCTAATAGTTGACAAATAGGAAAGAAAAACACTCCTGATACTCTCCTTATTTTTTCACCCCTACCTTGTCATTTATGGTGATGAGGTTATGACCACGTAAGTAGGAATTTAGCATGGATTCTATTGCTCAGTCCTCATAGTTACAGCACATAAAACCATCATTATAAACATTTTGCACAGAGGAAACTGAATCTCAGAGAAACATAAAAAATCTTGCTTAAAGTTACATGGCTAGTATATAACAGAGCTAAATTTTTGATTACTCAGATTGAAGGAAGCAACAAATAGAAAAAGGGAAAGCAGCTTTGAGAGGGAGAGAGAGAGAGAGAGTGTGTGTGTGTGTGTGTGTGTGTGTGTGTGTGTACTATATACCTATGGCTGACACTAGCTGGTTTGATTTATATAATACCTATGGTTGAGACTCTTACTAGGTATCATAGAGGATTACATAGCTGCTGTAGTCATTCATTCATTCATTCATTCATTCACTGGATAAGGACTTACTAAACAGACCTATATGCCTTATTAAACACCTGGGATTCCTTGGTGAAGGAGATGTGGTTCTTGTCTTCATGTAACTTAGGTTGAAGAGACAAAAATATTAAACCGAATTAGTAATGATAAGGTGGGACGCTGTACACTGTGATAACTAGTATACAGGATTGTTCAAGAACACAACATGGCCACTTGAACCTGTTTGAGCATAATGTGTTTATGATTTTCACCTTGTTTCACACACACACACACACACACACACACACACAGGTGCATACATCCATAAGTATCTCACAGTTTCTGTTTTTGATATCTGAAGTGAGAATGCATCTCATTGTAGGAAAATGCTTCACTGGATTCCTAAGTGACTTTATATAGGTGCCCTACAAATATGTCTGATGTGACCAGAGAGATAGCCACTGTCAATCTTAAAGGATGGTTACCATGCAGCTGTCTACTTGCTTTGTATGGCCTTGAGGAATTGGCCCGATAGCCATCAGCAATTAACACCTCTTCTGGTCAGAGATAAATTGTCTGTGGCACCATAGTTGCCTTCTGAAAACACTCTCCAAAATATCCTTCTGCACACCCTGCAGAGAGCATTGTGAAATCTTCATCCTAAAGTCATGGGAACACATTGACATTACTTCCAGGCTTCCATTAGTTCACTGTGAATGTGGGATCTTATTGTGAGTGGTCAGGAAACTTCAAGGGCATTTTACATCTGTTCATGAGCTACCTCAGGGTGCCCCAGGGCTCAGGGTGCTCCCTTTAGCTGTCTCCCCTGAGAGGCATCCTCTCTACAAAAGTTACCTGGGGATGTTGTGGCCCCAGGGACAACTGTCTTCTCTGAAAGATGAAGGATAATTTCCTCACTTCTGTATTATTTGTTGTCCATTTTAATCAGATTATTATTTTTGCTTCCCACATACAACTCTTTATTGTCAGCTAACCACTGCTGTGTTGTTAACAAAAACATGCTGTCCTCTCAACCTTGGATCCTCTCTCTTGACCCACCTCAGACTTCCAGAGTACTTTCCCCTTGGTGGATCCTCTCAGAGGCCCCACATGCCCTTAGCAGTTGTTGTTACTTTGCACATTAAGTCTTCAGACTTCAGACATGGTTTACTTTTGTCTTAGCTCACTTGGGATGTGTCCTAGTTCTTTTCCCAAGAGAGTCTTCAACTCGAATGTAAAACCAGTATTTGCAAGGAAATAGAGGGAAAAAAAAAAGATAGGTTTTTTTTGTGGGTTTAGAGAGATACAGAGACAGAAGAGTAAGCAAGAGACAGAGACGGAACATCTTAGGCAAAATACAACAGTGATCCTGTGCTTATAAGGATATCCCATGAAAATAAGATTTCTCATTGTGATAGAAATTAATGAGGACCTCAGCATCAGAGAGTGAAGATCCTTTATTATTCATACGGTATTAAATCTTTCATATATATATGTTTATATATATGTGTGTCTCTGTACTAATTTAAGATTCATATGAGTTGTATACAAGAGAAGCAGAGCATAACCACTTAAGCCCAAAAGATATGGCTTAAAGAACTATCCACTCTAAGACACTGTCCTGTATCCCCTCTGTGCTCACATTGTTGTCTTTCCCTTTACGTAAGACAGGTTCTTATCAACATATCTCTACATGCACAGGTATTTGTGTAAGTCAGTCCTCCCCTGAATCCTCTGTGACAGAATCAGGCCCAGTGTCAGGCCTGTGAGCACATTGTTTGCTTCTTTAATCTCTTGCTTTCTTCATTTTCTTTGCTGTAAGTGTATTTCATTGAGTCACAGGCTATGACAACAAAATGATTGAAAAAACAAATCCAATTAAACAAATTTGTTTTTTTATATGATAGCTGCAATCTAGTTTTAATTTTTTGACATAAAATTATTATTTCATTTTTGCCAAATTAATCAGATTAAGTCATTTTTTGCCATTGGGAAAAATAAAATCCTTACTTTCATATATACCAAATTATTTTCATTCCCTATATTTAATAACAGACATCCAATGTCTGTTTTAGCAGTAAATTTGTTTGCTAAAATAAAAGGGATTGTGCAGTATGAGGAAAGGATGAATTTCTATACACTCTGGTTGAAATAGGAGAGTGAGTAAAGTCAGACCTTTTTCCTACTGTCTGGGCAAAGGCCCCACAAAGTTCCCCATAGAAACCCCAGCACTTTGTAGGGCACAGTTTTAAATCCATTAGAGTAGTGAATTAATTCATGTAAGTGAAATTTCTATTGGAGAGTTGCATGTATTTCTTTGGTTCAGTATCTAGTGTTATACATTTTTTAAAAATTGGCAGGGCTTTCTTCAAAAGAACATGTTTTTAGCTTTGGAAACTTAAAAAAAAAAATTTAAGTACCATTTACCAGAAAATCCAAATCATTACCATACCATTCATTGCTTATGGATATAATCAAGGTTTTTTATTTTATAGTACTTAACCTTTTAAAAAGCTATATTTCTAAAAATCCAAGTAATTCCTTTAGTCAATGAGAGGAACAGAAAGCTCGCTGAATGGTAATATGACCCAGAAATAGCATTATCCTCTCCACATATTGGTTTGGCACACTTTTACCTTAGAGTAGGAATGAAGGTGTTGTAGCCATTTCTGAAACTTCCGTCACAGTTAAAATTCTTTTCTTTTTTAGTTATATAACATAGGAATACCTAGTGGTGTAGCATTTTATTTCTCATTGACCTTATCACCATTATTATATCATAAAGTATTCATTTCATCATAATTTGTATATGTGTGCTTACAATAATAAAGCAAATCATAACCAGCTACATGGTACATATTCATTAGATCACAACTTTTGCTGTCTTTATTTTTAATAACTCAACAGAACATCAGAAGTCTAGAAATTTGAAAATAAAGGGAGCAACACAGTACACTCTACATGAAAGAAACTCTTAGCCCTAAGGGACTTTTTTTGTAGAAATAAAAATGGAGAACTACTCTGCCATCTAGTGGACACATTGAGAAATGGAAAAGTTTTGCTTTTATTGTTTAAAATAGAGTTGTATTAAATTTCACCAAAATGCTGAATTTTTTATTGAGCAAAGTAGCACCTGCTCTTTTAATTGTTTTTGGAAGATATTATGAGGATTTATGTATGGATGGGATAAGATAATCTTTAGAAAGTAGCTTAGAAAAATGAGATTTAGGGATTCCAGGCTAGAAGAAGCTAAAAACGGTACAGTGTTGGATATATGTTTTCATATATGGCATGTCACAAAGGGAGAACATGAGAGAGTGAGAGAAAGGAAGGAGAGAGAAAATGATCTTTTTATTGAATTGTTTAAAAGAGGGAACGAATAAAACAGAAGCATTGTTTTGCAAATTTTGAAAGCCTAAAACCAGAGTCCCCAGGGTTCAAGGAATAATTCTTTAGTCTAACATATGGGAAGTTTGGCAAAGAGGGAAAATGTCTTTTGGAAGAAGTTCCAATGTCTGGTTAGAGGGAGAAAAGGGCAGATGAAGAACAGCTGCTGAAAGAAAGTACAGCATGTGTGAGGAATTCTGCAGCCTGCAGCCCGGTGAGAACAGTGCTTGCTTGATGGCAGTTTTCCTTTACTTCACCTAAAAGTTAGTGGGTTGTAGTGGGAGGGAAACCAGGAGGGCAAAGTACAATTAAAGGAGACCTTTCAATAGACTGGATGCTAAGCCTTTGTATTACCTTGTTGAAATGAAATATGATCATAGAAGACTGTTAAGATAATACTACATGGAGAGTCATTCTCTGAGTTTAAGGCTGTACCCTCTGCCATCTCAGTCATTGCAAGGCCTGTCTGTTGGGCAGTTTTTGATGGGCCTGATAGGGCTATACTATCATGAATAATGAAGAGGAAAGGAAAAACTGGTAGTTGGATATTTTAAAACATATGGTGGCCAAGTCCATCGTACTAATAATTCTTAGCACATTAGAACAATTTGCAGCATATCAAATAGAAAAGGAGTTCCCCTGTAGCAAGAGGGAGTGTGGCAAGGCAAAGAACCTTGGTTTGGGACAGTATTCTTGCTCTGGCCAATGGTGAGGACAGATTGGGTTCTGACCCAGTTCATTTGGAATAGTGCCAAAGTCTTAGACAAGGGCATGATAAATAGGGAATGCAATAAAATTGGGACTACTAGCATTGCTTTATGAAATGGAGAGAACATTTTCTCCTACTGGTAGGAGAAAAATACCCCCAACTCTCCTCCAATGTTTAGCCTTTTGAAAGGAAAATAATATTTCATGGAGCAGACAAGATGGAAGAATTTTATAGTAGCACATAGATTTGGGGCCTACAAGAGTATGGCACATTCTTTAGGTGGTGGTGGGAACCTAGATGTACTGTAGTTACCTGGGAACTACAAAGGTAGGTGCCCTCTGGAGTAAGTCTGAGGTAGGTGAGTACCGAGGAAACCCAGAAACTTCTCTGTGACAACCTTCCATTGTGTTACAGTAATGTGGTCCTGAGTGTTATGTTTCTGCTGTGTGACCTCTTCTCTTTGGTTATAGCTCACTGGGTCAGATGTAGATAGCTGAGCAACATTGAATCCATCAGATTCTCTCTTTCAGAAACTTAAGTTGGGACCACTTCCAACTTGGACCTGAGGCTACAAGAAGCTAGACCTTCAACATATAAACAGGAAAATTGTGCTCCATCCATCATTGTTTTGTGGATAAAGGAGCAGAACAATCTAGTATATGGGGAGACAAAGGGAAATGAATGCAAAGTGAGAAGCAGAGATGAGAAATATTGAAAGAAATGCCTGAAAAGTTTTTAATTATTTATTCTAGTTTTTTTCTATGGCTGGCCATATTTTTGCCCTTGGGTCTCAATTAGATACCTCTTCATCCTTATAATACATACCCATTTGACTTAAGGAAGCCTCCGTGAATATCTATTATTTGCACAAAGATTCTTAATATGGTGATTTTGCCCCCACACTGTCCAAATTCAGTCATTTGAGCCAGGAAAAGGAAATTTGAAAAGTTGGTCTTCTATCAGTGCTTTAGACTCCAGGAAATAGGGACTTTAATCTGAACATGGCTTCAGGAACCTGACCTTTTGAGTGCTTCTTCAAATATTTTAGATCTGCCTCCATTGCTTGGGACCAGCAGGAACCTGCAATACAGTTCAGGAGGGGCACCCCGGTCCTGGTCTCTGTTTCTCCCCCTGATGAACTTACTCTCTAGGACCTTCCATTGCTCCCCACACACTTCAAAGCAATCAGTTGCATAGAGGAGCTCCAGTACTAATCCTTATGGGATTCTTCTGGAAGCCCATGGGTGGGTTCCCATTCCAGGAGGGTGGCCTGGCAAGTGGATATGTAAAGGTGGTTGGTGGACAGAGTGCCATCTGGCACCGTAAGGGAAATAATATGTTGCGGGAATCTGAAGCTTGAGTGGGACTATCCAAATGAATTGATTTAGTTTCTCCTAGTTAAAGTGTTTAGCCCAGTAAAAAGATCGGAGAAAAGAGAGAACTGTGTACTTTCAAATACATGAAAGATTTTCGTATTGACTGGGAAAGAAAGGTAGGAAAAGAATGAAAAGAAATAAGGTAAGAGACTGCCAGAATTCATAATATGGAGGGCCTAAAAAAATTGGACTCTATAGTCAAGTCAATGGTAAGGTATGGAAAACTACTCCTAATTTGTGTTACAAGCAGTTGCTCTGGTTGCAGAGTGAATTCAGGACAGCGGTTAGGCAGCTTTTCAAAGGTGGTGGCTCTGAAGACGAGGAGAGACAGATCAACTCTAATGAGGTGTGTAGGATGTGGAAGTGATGATAGACTCGATGGAAATGTGAAGAGAGAGTTGCCAGAGATAACCTCCAGATGAGCTGCTAGATGCTGGCAGCACCATCTCCTGGAAGTGGAGGTGGGGATGGCTAATTGGGAAGAGGATAAGTTGAGTGCAGGTTGAGTGTGGGATGCCTGAGGGCCTTCCAAAGGGGAGATGTACAGTTGGAGGCATGTGATTAGAACACTCATGATGAAGTCGGCTTATTCTCCTACTGGCAAAGCCATGTTGTTTGCTGCATTTTCCGTCTGGAAAGCAGAATATTGAGCCTGGACACATGCTTTCCTCTCTTCAAAAATGGCTTTCAAATACAAAAGAGTAGAAATGCCGAAGTAGCTGATATAGACCAGAGAAAATGGTCACTTCCTTCATAAAATGACTTTGCTCCAGGCTGTGCCTTCAAACGTAATTCAGGAACTTCACCCATACTGAGGCTGGAAGTTTCACACAGAGTGTTCTTCTTGTACTGACAGGAAAAATACATAACCTTGCCCTTTGTAAGCCGTGGTCTGCCTTCAGTGTTTACACATTAGCTTCCGTAACAGGGCTAGGAGAAATGATTCCTTATCATTATATTAGGCAGCCCTGTTCGGATAAAAGAACATGTTGTTTATCCATAACATGAACTTTAATATAGCTATTTAGCTGTGCAAATAGCCATGTAGAACTGCCAATACAAAATAAATATATTTTTGAATTTATTGAAATGTTTGCCCATTTCCAGTGCCTTCTGTGTTTTGATCTGGCTATCCAAAGTAGGGAAGTCAGTGTGTTTATTTTCCATGCTGAGAGAAATAGTGGCCTGAAAACAGTGAGCGGCAGCTCAGAAAGAAGGATTTCCTTAAAAACTGTGCATTATCAACCTGATCAAAAGAGTATTCAATTTCGAGTTTTCCTTCTGAGATTTTTTTAAAATGAAATTTTAGAAAGTTAAGTTACTTTACATCTACAGTAGATCTTCACACGTATTAAATAGTGTGGTTGATACAGCAATTTCACTAGCCTGTAAAGCATCTATTCTGATTATCTTTTATGTGATCAGGCGTACAAGAGGGAACTTCATTCCCATTTATTTGATGGTTTTCATACTTTGATACTGTAGAGGTATAAAAAAAATTCTCGTATCTAAAACCTAATTATGAGAATTCAAGCTGTAGATACTATGTTTACATTGCTTTATCTTGGACTTTGTGTGTCTGTGAAAGAATAAAATGTGAGTTTTAATGCTTCTGTATGTCACAGTCTTCCCAACTCAAACTCAGACTAGAGAGGAGGGAACCAATATTTATGAAATGGTGTATTCCAAGGACTTTTGTATACTTGAGTTTATTACAATAATACATTGAGCAACGGATTTCTAACCCCAT
Organism: Ursus arctos; assembly: GCF_023065955.2. Classification (NCBI taxonomy): domain Eukaryota; kingdom Metazoa; phylum Chordata; class Mammalia; order Carnivora; family Ursidae; genus Ursus; species Ursus arctos. The sequence continues at coordinate 17,522,901 of NW_026622775.1, forward strand.
TTTTTGGTAAGGAGACTGACTCTCAAGGGATATTTGCTTTCACACTGCTAAGTAAAGGGTAGAAACAAAAGACTGATCTTTTTGCCTTAGTATTCATGCTATTTCCACTCTCCCAGAGGTTTCCAAAGTGAGTTCCATTGAGTCAAGGGCCATGAGGAGGTGCCTTGGGAGCCACCTCATGGGGACAATGTGGAGAAGGAAGGCGGACTAGATCTTAGTTCCCTGTGCTCATTTTAAGAAGAGCAATTCTGCTTTTTGGTTTCACTTCAAATTATTACTTAGGAAAATGACTTTTACTACTTAAAACTTATTTATAGACTAATGCACCATAAAATTAACTCTGATAAAGCTAATCAGTGATAAAACTAGAGAATCATAGGTAAAAATAACATCAGTTCTTGGTCTCGTAAACTCCACATACCACCACTTATATTTAAAATTATTTTGTGTCTTTTTCTCTAGTGTTTACTGACAAATGGCTAAGAGGGTATTATTTTCCTATCTATGTTTTTAGGATGAATATACAGGATTCTGGATACTGAAGGAGAGCTTTCTAGGTATGCCTAAGAGAGCTAACAGATAAAGACAACCATGGAGTATAGAAAACCTGGAGCCATTTTCCAGCAAAAGCTTAGAAAATTATAGATTGCAAACTTGATTCAAGGAATACATGGAAAGAGATCATGATTCTGATTGAGGGCAACTCTCAGTGGATGTCTGGCTGGAGGAAAATTCTTGCTTTATTCTAATATTTAATTTTTAATCAACTTTACTGAGTTATAATTTGCTTGATGCTTTGTTATTCTGACTTCTACTTCCAAAAAAGAAAAAAACCCCACAAAACTGCTTATTTTGTATGCATTGCAGAGGGACACAACCCAAATTATTTCTTTAGTAAAAGATGATCACCGTATTTTCTAAATATAGTCCCTGGAACAAAGGCAAAGCCTCACCTAGGGACCTTTTACAAAAGCAAATACTCAGGCCCCACCCTACTGCCTGGAAACTGTGTGGATGGGGCCCAGCAATCTGTGTAATAAGCCCCTCAGGTGACCCTGATGCAGAGCAAAGTTTGAGAACCCCTGCACTGGGAGCTGGCTTTTGACCTGGCAATGCCAATCTGGAGACTGGCCAGAGGAAGGTAGAATTGCCAAACTTGTCCCAGAGGTAATTCTAATGAGCAAAATGATAGCCTCCTGAATTAGGTGTGCCTGGGAGGCTTAGTTGTCTGAGTCTTGGTTTAGGCTCAGGGAGATTGATCCCAATGTTGGCTCTGCGCTGGGCATGGAGACTGCTTAAGATTCTCTCTCTCCCTCTCTTTCTGCCCCTTCCCCACCCTTTCTCGAGAGTATATGAGCTCTCTCTTGCTCTCTCAAAAACAAAAACAAAAGCAAAAATAACTTCCTGAATTAGAGGGAGAAAACTGGAAAAAATGAACCAGCTGTTAGCTAAAAGAGGCAGAGAAGACACTTAAATACAAACAGATACCAAAAGTTACTAGAGCTCTTTCAATGGCAGGCTGCTAAAATTCCTATTGATGAAAGGGGTGAGGTTTGTGTTTCTCACTTCTACATGTATTCTTACAATAAGCTTTCTTTATGTGAAGTATCTCACAACCCAAATAGCTTCAAGCATCTTGTCCTCGGCAGCTCAGAGTCTACATGGAAGGGAAAAAATAATAGAGTGATTGAACCAAGAAGATGGGGAAGGGATAAAGAAGTACTCTTCATTTAAGAGGGATCAAGCTCTCTGATAGGACATCTCTTTTAGACAGCAAATCCCTTCTGCGGAGCAGGTGACCAAGAGTTATAAGTGTTAATAACTACTTGGATTAATAAATAATATGTCTTGTGCACTCACTTGTGCAAGATGCTGTTTTGTGCGTGTATATGTGTATATGTATGTATATATTATATATGTGGATTCACTTAAGTCATGTGCTAACTAATCATGTTTATACTATTACCATGTTTGTTTTATAGAGTTACAGGTAATAACATTAAGGCAGAGAAAAATTAATTAACTTGCCCAGAGACATACACATAATCTGTTATGGGATGACAATTTGCACCCTGGCAACCTGGCACCAGAGCCTGTGCTATCAATGGAGATGCTATATTGCTTCTTGATGGAAGTTATTAAAATTAATCCTCTAGGTTTGAGATTCTATAAATTGCTTGTTTGTCTCTATGGTAACCATATTCAAAGCCATGTGCTTCTGGACTCTTATTTGAAATCACCACTAACCATAAGAACCACATGGCTCCTGTGTGTCCCACCAAACATGTGCATGTGATTACATTTTATATATGACTCCTAATATCTTCATCACATAAATGTTCTATATTGTGAACTCTGGTTTTAGCCCATATAGGAATTGTTTACATTTGATTTCCTGGTTGTAATCCTGAATAAAAGAGGGAGGAAGAGAAGAGAGTAGGTACTCTTGTCTCCTTTCTAGACCATGAATGTATTCAAAAGTTTTGTGGTGGACCAGTTGAAACCTTAGAGGTTTCTAAAAGGTATGGGGGAGGCCCTCACCTCCATAAAGATAGTCAACATGCTCCTGAATTGATTCTGAAAAATGCATGCCCCACTAATATTGGTCATCAACACTTTCATGTATTTTTTTGAACACACACAGGCTAATTCAAGGGAAAAAATATGTATATTTACATATTAGATACATATAAATGTCAATTTTATGTTTTAACTCAAAATGAAAATGGTACAGTGTTACATAGCAACTCCATGGTAAATCAGGGGCTAAGGGCTATGTCCTTTTTTTTTTTTTACTGCAGTCCTCACTGATCATCTGAGATACACCAGGGATTACACCTATCTACATAGGGGATGCAGAAAAAACAATTTATCCCCACCCTGTTCTCATCCCTTCATTGTCTGGGCTTTCTCTGATGTTGCAGTGTCCTTGCTCTCCTTGGTGGGCCCATTAGCAGGCACTCTGCAACTCACGCAGGAGCAGGATCACCAGGGCTCTGGGAGAGTGGATTGTCCAGGCCCTCTGCCTTCCCAGGCCTCTTGGCAAGACCCTGAGGACTCCCACCACCTGGAAGCCTTCGCAGGCAGAGGACATCAACCCAGTTCTAAAAATGGATAAGGAATGCTCTCACAAGGTTTGATATCCTCCACCAATCCCTAGCCTGAACGCTTGGTTGTCTTAGAATGTTCTTTCCATCAGTCCATCTCTGGTATGAATTAAAGAGCTGAGTATATTCTAGTTGTAATCACAAAAGCTAGGAAAACTGCGTGCGTGTGTCTGTGTGTGCGTGTGCACGCACACACGCGTCCCTGTGCATTCATAGGCACATGCATGTGGGTTGGTGAATGAGTGGAGGGGATATCAGGTAGGCAAGTAAAACAAGTTAAAGTACAGATAAAAGGAACAGAGGTTGAGTTTCTGGCTCAATCTGGCTCAAGATATGCTTCTCAGAATGTTTAGAAGCCCTCCCTGACATATTGGGCAGCCCACATTTTCCCACTGGTCCGACTCAGTAGAAGTAGAATGTGCGTTTTCGTAGGCTGCACTATCTGAATCCCCAAGTGTCTTTTATCGGGTGAGCAAAATATATGATCATTTCAGGAATCCTAATTGGCATTTAATAAGTTCCTATGTAATCTAAATATGAGCCAGTGTAATTACAACTTTTCAAATTAAAAATAAGATATTCTGGTGAAATTAGGTGTCTCAAAGAGCAACTGTTCGCAAATACAAAACTATAGAAAACTTATAACCCTGATCATGAGCTCGTTGCTTTGTATAATTTATATTATGGAATCATTAGAGTCATTTCCTTTGACATGATATTAGAGATTATACACAGTGGTTAATGGATTCCCTTTTTAGAAAATGCAATCACATACATCTCTCCACTTCCTTACCATTAAAAAATGATCCCATTTTCTTTCCATTTTGCATGAATCAAATAAAAGCATGTTATTAAACACCATGTAGTAAGGTTAAATAATTAGAAAAATGATGGAAACAAGTTTATCTGTTCTTTAAACAGAACATAGTTGTTAGTTTCTAATTTTATTAAAACAGTTTAAATAAAAACAGTAACAGAACAGAAAGCTAAATGCTAGATTTAAAACAGTAATACCAACTGGGGGAGAGGCCACTAGGTGGAGCCCATGGTTTCTAAGATTGAAGGTAAGTCTCAAGCAGTCTTGGGATAAATGTTTTCCAGCTATTACCACAGTGGTGTTAGGGATAGTCAGCAGGCTGATATATCGGACAATCAGTCCTTTGGCTACTACAATTAGGAAATGGAGGAATTTGAGAACAGGGTCAACCATCATTCTGTCTATACAAGTACATAAAAGAATTTAAGTACAATTCACCCACTTCTGGAAATTAACAGTAATTTACACTGACTATCTGGAAAAGAAGAGTCAATAATTTGATAACCTAATAGCAAAGAAAGCTAGCTATGGAATAGATTTATTAAAATGTGTTTTTTTCTTATTAGTGGGCATCCAGTTCCCCTTTAAAAAGTTTACTACGTGAAAATTATAACAAGAACACACTCTTCAATGTATTTGTTGGTCGTATGGCAAATAAAAGAAACCCATTTTAAAACATTATTTGGATTGCCGTCATCAAGCAATTACAATCTGTTAAGTACACTTGGAAAAAATGTAAATGCAATACAGTTAGACTCTAGTAGCCATTCTAAGATAACAAGTGAAATAGCTTTCCATACTGTTGATACATGGTTAAGCCTATTAGAAGTGATTTTATAATTTTTTTTAAAATTTTATATATTTATTTGACAGAGACAGAGAGCACACAAGCAAGGGGAGCAACAGGCAGAGGGAGAGGGAGAAATAGGTTCCGCGCTGAGCAGGGAGCCCAGTGTGGGGCATGATCCCAAGGACGCAGGGATCATGACCCGGCGGAAGGCAGACGCTTAAGTGACTGAGCCGCTCAGGCGCCCCTAAAAGTGATTTTAAATTACTGACTTAATAGTCATTCTTTTTGAATTAATTTTTTGGGGTATAATTGATATAAGTAGACTATATATTCTGAATTATAGAAATTATTAAATTATATAACTTGATACATTTTCACACATACACACAAAATCATCACAACAAAGATTGTGAACATATTCATCTCCCTTGAAAGTTTTCTTGTATTTTATTGTCATCCCTCCCTCCCTCCCCTCCCTGTTCTTCCCTTCCCCCCAGGTCACGACTAATCTGTTTTCTGTCACTATAAGTCAGTTTGCATTTTCCATATGGATTTATACAGTATTAACACTTTTTTGGAAGTGGTGGTTTGGCTTCTTTCAGTTAGAATAATTATTTTGAGATTCATCCACATTGTTGAATGTGTCAGTAGTTCATTTGTTTTTATTGCTAAGTAATATTCCCAGGTTTGGCTATTCCACAATATGTTTATCCATGCATCTGTTGATGGACATTTGAGTTTAGGTTTTTTTCCCCCCCAGTTTAGAGTTATTACAAATAAAGCTTCTGTGATCATTCATGCACCAATTTTGTATAGACATACATTTCCTTCTCTCTTGGTTGAGTGAAACAGTCATACATAGGTGTGGGCAAACATAGCTATCTGTTTAACTGTTTATGAAACTGCTGAGCTCTTTTCCAAAAAGGCTGTGCCATTTCTTCTTCTTTCATGTATAATTAGGTACAAATCTCTATTTTATGGATATTAATAAAAGCAATGAATATCATGAGTTACTTAATTTAAATCAGGAAACAAAAAACACTTTGCTTTTCTTTCTGTTTAATGCTATACTATCCTGTACAGCAATATTGAATTTGCCTCTGCACTGTGGAGGGACAGAAATAAATCCATCATCACTACTTGCCTATAATAAATAACTTAAACACCATTGGACAATTTATGGGAAAAAGAAAAGTACAAATAGGATTTTTATTTCACCAAAATACGAACGTGATGAAACACCCTGGAATTGTCAGCTGCTTGTGTAGCCTCGTAATTTTGTCACTTCAGGTTTATGATGAATATACATCTCAAAATAATTAGAGCAGTTTCTGTTTCAATGTCCTATCTTAAATCCAGGCCATGTGTTCCTGTTCTTTATTGAAGAAAATTCAATCACTGATTTCCAGCAGAAACTCTTCTCATAAAACTTCTCCATCATATTAACTTTTCCAGTAACAAGAGACCCTGTCATACTTGTAGCATGGCATGGTTTTTATTCAAATAAGTTATGCTGTCCAGTTTAAGTTGCACTTTATTATCCTTTTGGGAAAAATAGCTTTGTGTTTTTAGATTAAGGGAAGTACATCGTGAGAAAGAAGGTGTCAGGTAAATATTTTAAAAATATTCCCTTAATTTACCAGTTCTGTGATCTTATATAAACTACTTAATTGTTTATGTGGGTATCTGTAAAATGGGAATAATACTTTTGCATGCATATTTTGAGGATTAAGAAAGTTAAAAAATGTAAAGTACTTAGGTACTAGTCATATAATAAGTACTCAACAAATATTAGTTTACATTATTTTTAAAGGTCTGTGAATATATATAAGGTAGCGATAAGTAAATTTATATTGTAAAGAACAAAAATGTATACAAAGAAACATATTTAGAAACCTTCCTTGTTTTTTTTTTTTTAATTTATTTATTTACTTTAGGGAGAGATAGAGTGCTAGCTGGAGAAAGCGGCTGAGGGAGTGGGAGAGAGAATCTCAAGCAGATTCCTCATTGAGTGCAGAGCCCCATGCAGGCCTCCATCTCATGACCCTGAGATCATGGCCTGAGCAAGAAATCAGGAGTATGACACTCAACCCACTGAACCACCCAAGCATTCCCTTCCTTGCTTTCTTATTTGTGGATTCCAGTAAAGACCAGTCCTGTACTACCGTCCAAATAGAGTCAGATCTTTTACACATCTCTAAATTCCCAATGACTAGAACATTTTCTTAAATTCTCAAAGAAGTTCTGTGATTTCTTTGATGGTTTTTGTGTCAAGTGTGTTTCCTGATGCATTGTGATGAGTTTGTTAACTATGGTCTTTGCTAATCCTCTAAAATATGAAGATTATGTGTGATGAAATGAAGTACATTTTAATCTGCTTAATTTAGGACATATTTTAATGTGTAAAAATGTATTACTTTGGTTAGAAAGATGTTACTTTTTTTCAAAGGCAGAATAAGCCCAGGGGTAATAATTCCTTTTAGTTTCAAACTTACTGGATTGCTAAAGTATTTAAGTACTAATAATTAAATACATGAATAAAAATACTCCAAACAAGTGAAAAGTCTCCATGGCCCAGAAACAGACCAGAATTATAAGCAGTTTGGCCAGGAAACCTCATGGGACTCTATGAGGTGGGACTCCATGTCTGTGGCTACAAAAGGTTAATTCTGGATGAAGAGGGGAGGCTGGGACTTCAGGCTGGAAGCAAGGGGGTGTAATTGGAGCACATGCCTCACCTGCTGAGGGCCACAGCCCACCTCCTTGACTGAAGCTCCTGGGCCATCAATGTCCCAAGCCCTACAGTTTTTAAAATATAAAATAATGCAATATTGCTTCATTATTTTTGCAACTGCAAATGAACTCCATTTGAAGATGATATAAGATAAGGTGAACAACCAAATTAAGTCCATTCTGTATTGTAAGAAAGGCAGCTGAGTATGGCGTTAAAGAACACAGACTGGGGAGTCAGATTGTCAAGAACTGAATCCCAGTCCTGTCACTTCTAGTGTGTGATTCATGGCCTCAGTTTCCTCCTTTGTAAAATATGAGTGAAAACACTGCCTATTACACAGGGTTGTATGAAGATGAAATGATTAAGCACGTAGAACTCAGCCCGTAGCAAAAACTATATAAGATTTGTGATTATTAGTGAGACAAGTGTGCTCATCCTATATATGTGAAGCATTCCATACAGGTCAAGCTTTTGGAAAACTGATTATTACATGAAATACTAATTTAGCTACTTTCACATTCAGTTTTAAATATCCTTCCCCCCCCCCCTTTTTTTTTTTAGACTTCTAATGTCTGAACACCTAAGTGAAATGACCCTGGATTGAAGTCTTAGCAAATATAGCATCACCTTTCAATGTTCAGAGAGAAAGTTTTATGCACAGTTCTTTACCTATAGAAAATATATTTCTCTTAGATGGAATTCATTAGTTCCAGAAAATTGTGAGAAATTGAGTTTAAGTCCCTATGTGGGCGTCAGTCTCTCTAAAACTTGCTTTGCCTATAGTCTATATTATTTTAAGGAGGGATCATCACTTACCTAATTTCTCAAGCTAAAGATCCTGGCACTTTCCTCATAGCTTCCTTTCCCTCACCCTGTCCCTGCCCCATATCCAATCACCCATTCCAAAGCCTGCCCATCTGATTTCTAAATATTTTTTTAACTTTGAGCCCTCTTTTTCGTATTATCACTATCCTCAAAGAGTTTCTATCATTCCTCAAGTGGCCAGTTTTCCCAGCCACCTAACTGGGCTTTCTGCCAGCTGACCTGACCCATGAATCCATCTGCCTCCCAGCTGCTAGAAAGACCTCTCCAGAGCAAAAGCCTGACAGTGGCTCTAGATTGGCTCTGTAGGATAAAGTTTCCTCTCTCTGTTACAGCTTCACAGACTCTTTTTCAGCTTCACGTAGGCTACTCTTACATCTACAGGAAATGAAAGCTGCCCACACTCCATGGTTTTTCTCATGTGTGTGCCTTTTCTCATTCTGTCAATCTGCCTGGAATGCCCTCGTCTCATCATTCACACTTCCACCGTGGTCACCCTATCACCACAATGCCTAGCTGATTACTATGGATTTTACAAGATTTATTTCATGCAGTGACCTTTGTAAAGAACTCTCCCTGAAGCTCTGAGACAAGTTTAGGTGACCTTCCTCTAGGCTCCTAGAATTCTTGGGCATTTGTGTTTTGCCCTTACGAATACATTTTTCTGGTAAAATGGTTTCTAGACTTCTCCATAATTAGACTTAATTATTAGATTATAATATCCAGAACTTTGATGTTTAATTATAAAACATGGTGTGTTATTAGCATTTAAATAAAAGCCTTTGATACATATAGAGTTCAAAATATATAAGGAATTTTTATGTTAACGCTGTTACCATATTTTTAATGAAAGAAAAAAATATAGGTTAAACAGTAGCAGCCACTCAGGCTCAGTCTGAGTGGCTCAGTCTGTTAAGCTGTGGATTTTTGGTTTCTGCACAGGTCCTGATCTCAGGGTCCTGGGATCCAGCAGCGTTGGGCTCCGTGCTCATTGGGGAGTCGGCTTGAGGATTCTCTCTCTCCCTCTCCCACCGCACCTCCCGCCACTCATGCTCTGAATCTCTCTCTAAAATAAATAAATAAATAAATAAATAAATAAATAAATAAATAAATCTTAACAAAAAACAAAAAACAGTAGCATGATAGTATGACACCACTAGTTTTTATTTGTTTTTTGTTTTGAGGGGGATTTTTTTTGGCAGGGGGAGTAGGCAATAATAAAGAGCTGCAACCAACTGTAGGACTAAAACTGCTAAAATGGTTTTTGGCTCTGTTCCCCTTTCCATCAGTTTTTCCCCCTATCAGCAGCTACAGAGAGGGTTAGGCAGAACTCCTTGGTTGAGCCACCATTATATATATCACATTACAAACTAATAAAAACCAATGTCCCATACCCTCTCCTTTCCCTATCAGCCCTTTTCCTGTGTTATTATCTGTGGAGTAGAATGACTTAGCTTCAAAGTGAGGAGATAGTAGGGTTTATAATGTCTTAAGAGGGACATGGGAAAATTTTATTCTGTGTGTTTTCTAGCAAAAAGATAAAAATACATGTACTAAGCATGCTTTGTTATTTAATATTAATTTGAAGAAACAGGTTCTAAAATGGCGTTTGGTTTGCTTCATTCTCCTACAAAAATAGCATTGACATTTACCATGTGATATTCTGTTTTCAGTATTAATCTGTCTCTTATTGACAGCAGAAACTAGTTGTCTATTTTGTTTTCTCAGTGCTTTGTGTTGTGCTTGCACATAGTATCTACTCAATGTGAATTGTTGAGTAAATTAAATAAATGCATGAGTGAGTAATTCAATTGATCTCTGATACTTCTTTAATAAGAATGTAAACAGCCAAATTTTATATTGGTATCAGACAACAAGTTAAATGAAGAAATTTCAAAAGTATATTCAGAATTATTCCATTGTAGTTTCACTTCCCACTCTAAATTTGCCATACTCTTCCTTTAGTGTTCTTTAACTCTAACCACTAATCATTATTTTCATATTGAGTAAAATTGATTAGTTTGAAACCTCAGGAGCTTCTCAGAAATAATCTAAAACTGAACCCTTACATGGAGGGCAGGGCGAAACGAAAGAAAGAGGCAGGCCATTCCAGATTAGTAGGTGGCACATTGGCCTGCCAGAATCTTAAAAGTTTATATAGAGACCTTCGTGGGGTTTAGTCATACCATCTAGATGGTCTCAACATCGTATCACTGTCTGGAGGCTTTGTCCTTGGAGCAGCTTTGGAAGTGGGGAAGGCAAGCAGAATGCACATTCCAAGGATGGGGGGGGGTGAAGAACTTCAACTGCCAGGTCCAGCTCCATGGGGTCAACTGGTGGCCATGTCTTCTTGATGATCTCTCCCAACAAAATGAGAAAGAAAATGGATGTTCATTTCTAGTGTCAATTACTGATTTTTTTTAAGTCACTTTTTGCTTAAATGAAAGCTATTATAAGGAGACACAAGAGGGGAACTTTAGAGCTTCCTAATTCATATCAAATTTAAAGTGCACTCAATCAAAACTTATATGTTTAATCCAAACTACAAATAGCTCATTTCAACATAAGATAGATTATCATTTTGATAGACTGTTGCTCTTGTTTTTAAAAAATAATGGAAAGTTGCTCCATCTGTGATACTGTTTCTTTATTTCTGTGTAATCAGAACAATTATTAGCAGAGGAACTTATGAGACTTTTTAAAAATTGCATATGTTGAACAATATACATTGATTACTAAATGATCACTTGTTTTTTTCTCACTGATTTGGTTAGAATATATAAAGATTTAGTAAAAGCAGTTGTAGTGCTATGGAAGGCATAGTATATTTTGAAATATTACTTCCCAAGTTGTTTCCAAAAATTATACATACTTATGAAACTTCCAAAATTTTGGGGTTTTGTTTGTTAAGAAGGAAATTATCTTACTGAATATACTGAAAAACTTATTTGTATTCTTCTTTGAGACATTGGATGGTTTATTTTAGTTAATACAGCAATTAATAGCATGTATGTTTCTCTTATCCCTAAACTTATTACTATGAAATATTTGTTTATAATTTGGAAGAAAATTTTACATTGTTTTACATTCAAATAAATGACAGAGGACCAAAAACATTGAAAAGAGAAACAAAAATATATAACTGCCCCACTGTTAATAAGTTTTAAAGCCATTTAAGCAGTCATTAAATCTTACTGGGAGATTTCTACGCCACTCTAAATTTACAAATAAAAGTTCAGAACTGGGAGCCGTTGAACATTTCCTGGCGCAACAATTCATTGCTTTTCATCCTGAGCATTAACTTGGCTCAGGAAGAGAAAGTGGGGGGTTTCTCTTCCCTCCATGCTTGAGAATTCATATAGAGTAATATATGAGGGAGAGAGTGTAAAAGCACATTCTTTTATTAAATGTAAGTTAGAGTTTGGGGATATATTTTGTGGGTTTTGTTTCAGTATTTTGAAGTGGGTCCTGAATAAGTACAGTTTTATTTTAATGATACACATATGTTTGTACTTGGTATATTGAAAATATTATTAAGAACATTTGGTTCAAGGGACTGAGGTCTTCAGGAAGACAGTGAGAAGTCCAAATGGACATTGGATAATTATGGTAGGTACTTTGTTGAATGAGTTTTTATTTACAGAAGTTTCACAGGATAGTTGAAAGTACACAGAGCCTTCCCAAGTGCATTTCTCAAGATTTCTTGAGATCTAGTTCCAAACAGCATTTCCTATATCAATGTCCCTTTTCAAGTTAATTTGCCAGGTGTTTCAGCTGTTCTCCAAGAAGTATAATTCATGTGGGGATGTGTGCGAACTCTTCTTTAGATTATTTTATGTTTAAGATATGCTAGGGCTTATTTATTTATTATTTCTCCATTGTTTTTATTAATATTCTAATATTGTATTTGGGAAAATAGTGTGTCTATTTCTCTTTCTACCAGTAAATCTGGTTTGTGAGTAATTTCCAAATCATTCTTTCCCATTATTCAAAATAAATTATGTTTTAACATGAGACAGACCATTGGAGAGTCTTCTTTTCAGTAAATAATATAACAGAAAGAGAATCTTGTGACCCTGAAGTTTAGATTTTTAATTTCTTATTAGCTTATCATATAATAACTACTTTTGTATTTAACTACTAGGCCTGTGGACAGACAAGATAATTCCTAAATAATATTAAAATATTTTCAATATTAAACTGAATATATTGATTACTAAATATCAATTAATTTCTGAAAACAGAAATAAGCATGGAAATTGAGCTTTTTTTGAGGGGGATGCTAATTTAGGAACTTATTTCAAGTCTTAAGAAGTTTTTATAATTTATAGTAAAAGTGTTTATAACTAAAGATAGAAAGAAACCTTGTCTGAGTGGAATGAATATTTTTGGATTCCCAATTACAATCCCTTTTCTCAGCTATTTACATTACTGGCAAAATATCTTAATGTAGGATTTAAATAAAAACAACAGAGTATTTATTAAAAGCGAATCATTTGCTAGGGACTGTCAGTTATACTAGCTCAATTAATACTTCTAAATTATTATTATGACTTTCAAATTATTTTTTCAGTGACAATTATTACCATCCTTTACTTTTTATTAACTTTGCATTTTCCAAGCCCCACTATCTTCTCTCTCCCCTTTGTCTTCAGTGTTATTCAATGATATTGTGGTCTTTGCTCCATATTCACAGTACTTTTTATTCCTAATTCACTACCATTCTCTCCTGACCTCATCTTAGATGACTTTTGTGTCACTATTAATAAAACGTTTGCTATTATAAGTACATAGCAACTTGATAGTAAACTGAACTACCTTCCCCAAACCACATTCCTAATCCTTGTATTCACCTCTGGAAAAAAGAAAATAGGAAGTCTTACTATCTCATCATTGCAGGGGTATATTCAAGGGTGTTCTGGTAAATGTTTAACAACTCTCTGGGGTGGGGAGGAAGAAAAGAGAGGGCCTGATTTGTAATTGTTGCTAATTATCATGGTGTAAACACTTCCACTGTGGCTGATTTCAAATCACCACCGTGATGTCCTTGAATGAAGACTTGGGAAGAAATGCTTACAATCCACTTTCTTTAGCTGAAAAACTAGCTGGCTACAGCACACCACTAGATCATAGATTCTTCTTTCTACATTCCTCATCACTTTTTTCCTTATTTTTTAACTTCAACTTTCTTAACTATTGCTGTCCTCACTCAGTGGATCATCCTAACTTTCTTTTCTTCTGTATTAAAGCTTATTGGCAATCACTTCAAACACAACTCCCCAAAGAATCAAATTCTCCAGCCTTTCCCATTGTACTATAAATGCCTATCAAAATTAACCAGGATCAATCCGCCCCCCCCCCCATTTCTTCCACTTCTTTTTCCTGGGTCTGGAGAAAATCGTGGATCAATCTTAATGCACAATCTCTAAATTCTGGTGAGTCTTTTCTGTCTTTATTATTCTTTTTAGTTATTTCAATCAGCTCCTTCTATTACTCCTCATAATAGCTCTTACAGCCCTTCATCACTCATTTTAGGTCTCTTGCTTTAGTTCTGTTCTTTTAACAGAATCCATCTCCAAGAACAGAGAACTCACGCACGATGACATATACTCCTCCCACCTTCACTTTTGTTTCTGCTCGTCCCTCATTACTTTCCATCAGCATTTTTGAGAAATAAATATCCCTCTTTCTTTCTAAAACTTAATCCTTACCTTTTCTTTTTTGAGGGAATCTCATTTTATTTTCTCTATGTGGCTTAATCCATCATTACTCCAATTTCCCCAGACTGTTTTTCAATCTCTCTCTTTCTACTCTTACCTTCCACTTTGCTTAAAACCTGACAGAAACATTCCCTGCCTTGAAACTAAAACAAACAAAATCCTTTTCTCAGCATCTTCTCATAAAACCACCAAATGTTACTTCTTTCTTTTATTGCCACCCTATAAAATATTTTTGTGCTTTGGATTTTTGTTTTCCACATTACCCATTCCTTCCTTCCTTAATGGGAATATAACTTCTGTGTGCTTGCAGGACCATAAACATCAGAAAGGCTGACAGTATATCTTGTTCATAGCACTTTGCAATATGCCGAGGCAAACAGTAAATATCCATTGAGTAAATATATGCCATCATCCCCCTTGAAACTGTCTTCACATAGGTAAGCAATGGACTTCTTGTAATTATCAAAATGCCTTTTATTTATTTATTTATTTATTTATTTATTTAGTGTTTATTTATTTGTTACCACCTGTATGGCTTTCTGCAGCATGAGACCCTTCTGGAAACTTTTTCTTCTCATAGCCCTTTCATTTCTTAATTTCCGTGTTCATAACTTTCTTTGCATTTTCTTATCTTTTTGAGTACCCTTTATTTTCTTTGGCAACTTTTCTTCTACTTGCTTCGTAAAGTTTGATGAGCTACAGTGTCCTTTCTTTTCTTAGTTTTATTTCTTCACAGAGTGGTTTGCTCTTGACACATATGAAGAATATATGTGTATTAACTTATCTATACATCATTGGACAAGTCCTCATTTTTAAAATTTATATTAATAAAAATAGCATGAAATTGATATAAGGATAGGTAAATAGATCAATGGAACAGAGCAGAGAGTACATAAATAGATTCACCTATACAAGGTCAAATAGTTTTTGACAAAGGCACCAATGCAATTCAGTGGGCAATCTTTTTAAGAAATAATGCTGAATCAACTGGATAATTATATGAAAAAAAAAAGCATTAGCCTTGACTTCTTCATTAGAACAGACAAAGTATTAACTTGAGATAGATTGTAAACATAAATGGAAAAGGCAAATGATTATGCAAAACTTCAAAATTACTAAACATAAAGGAAAAAAGTAGCTGGATTTTATAACAATTAAAAACATCTGTTGATCAGAATATATCATTAAGAAAATGGAAAAGTCTATAGACTGTGAGGAAATATTCTCAATACATATATCCAACAAAGGATTCCTACAAATCAATAGCTAAATTTATATATTTATAATAAATATATTTTTATTTAAATTTATATATTTATATATAAATATATTTATATCCAATAGCTAAGAAAACAATAAAAATGGCTAAAGACTTTTTAGATTATTTCAAAAAGTAAGATATATGAATGGCCAGTAAGCACCTGAAAAAAACGATCAACATCATTAGTCCTCAGAAATGCAAATTAAAATCATAATGAGCTATTGCTACACACTCAGTAGAATGTCTAAAATTTAAAAGATGAACAAGCAGTAAGCACTGTATGTTGGAGTTAATGCAAAGCAACTGAACCTCTCATCCATTGTTTTTCTGAGTATAATAGGATGCAATCCTATTTGGAAAATATGTTGGCAGCTACTTACAAAGTTGAGCATGCTCCTACATTATGACACAGTAATTCCATCTTAGGCATCTCTACAAGAAAGAAAGAACATTTGTCTCCCCCCAAAACTTGTGTAAGAATATTCACTTCAGTTTTACTTATAATAGCAAAATATTGGAAACAATATCCATCAAAAAGAACAGATAGCATAACACAAATGGATTATTACTCAGCAGTACATTAATTTAACTAATGAGCTTCTAACGCACATAGTTAAATGTCAGAAATTCCATGTTGAGTGAAAGAAGCCAGGCCCCAAAAGTTTATATGATTCCATTTATATGAAGTTCAAAAACAGACAAACCAATTCATGGAGATAGAAATTAAAATAGCTATAGCCCTGGGAGGAAGGTGATTTTCTTGAAAGGGTAATTGGACCTTTTAAGGTGATAAGTGTTCTGCGTCTCGATTGGGATATTGGTAAGACAGTTGTAAATATTGTCAACACTCTTGAACTCTATTCTTAGAGCTATTTATTTTACTCTATTTAATTATATCTCAATTAAAATTAATTAAAGTATCAACATTTTCATGCTTCATCTTGCTCTTAAAATCCAAACCTTTATTACTGTTTATTGAATATCTCCACCTGCATAGTTCTGTTTCAGATGTACTCTATTAAATAGTAGAACTCGGGTTTTTTTTTTTTGTTTTTTTTTTTTTCCAGATTTTCAACTTTCTTCTCCTCCTGGCTTCACTCTTTGGTTGATAGCATCACCATAACCTCAGTTAGTCAAATCTCAGGAATGTTAAGCCATTCTGTCTTCTTCTCACCTATTCCCTCTCTTCTGTTTCTATTCTGGATGTCCTGTGGTTTACACTTCCAAACACTGTTCTTCTGTCAGTTATAATGCTATACTGCTCTTACGTTGATTATGATCTAATCCTGTTGCTTTGGGTATCGATTCTTTCTATCTTTCATGCAGTTTAGGGCATTTTTCTATCATACATATAGCCTGTGCAAAGATGATATCATGTCAGTACCTGTCGATAAGCTCCGGTTACTTTATTGTCTACAGTAGAGTTTGAAAACTGTTGCCCCCCAACTGGGTTCAGTCAGAAACATGTTTAACAATTATATTTCCAAAAATTAGAATTTATTGATAACTCTCGACAAACCATAAGACCACCCATAAGAATCAGAATTGCC
This sequence comes from Ursus arctos, assembly GCF_023065955.2. Lineage (NCBI taxonomy): Eukaryota > Metazoa > Chordata > Mammalia > Carnivora > Ursidae > Ursus > Ursus arctos. The sequence goes on from NW_026622775.1 coordinate 17,539,702, forward strand.
AGTTTTTCTGAAAAAAATCAGAAAGTTTAACAATATTGTGCTTGAATCCTCACAGATCAATTTTCTCCTGTTGAGTTAGTTACTCCCCATGTTTAGATGGGGGCATGTACTAGCTGCTCTCTACTCTACTTGCCTCATGTTTGGGCTTTAGTAAGACATGACAAGTAAGAAGAATCTTCACAAATTGGTCTCAGTTTTCTTTTCAATATATTTTCACATGGTCCTTGAAAGTTCACAGGTTTCTTTAATTACGTTCTTCCCTTTCTGGAATTCTCATCTTTTTTCTTTATATATCTCCATCTTTCTGTTCTTCCTATATACCAACTTCTACTCTAGCAAAACTACAACTCCTACGTATTCTGCAAAGATTAGTTGTACCTCCCTGAAAATTATTACTTTGTTTTATATGTTCCTGAAGTAACTTGTACCTCCCTGAAAATTATTACTTTGTTTTATATGTTCCTGAAGTAACTTATGTCACAGTATAATTTTGGCCTACATTTCTGATTTTTCTGCTAGACTCTGAGCACTGGGTGCAAGATTCTATCATATTTGTTCTTAGATCTCTAGGAACTGGCACCTGGTCTGTGCACTATGAATTAGCCCTCACAATAATCCTCAAAGGTATGTTTTATTGTCCACATTCTAATTGTGGAAACTGCAGCTCAGGTCATGTATCTGGCCAATAAAGAGTGGGTCTGGGGTGCCTGGGTGGCGCAGTTGTTAAGCGTCTGCCTTTGGCTCAGGGTGTGATCCCAGCATTCTGGGATCGAGCCCCACATCAGGCTCCTCCGCTAGGAGCCTGCTTCTTCCTCTCCCATTCCCCTGCTTGCGTTCCCTCTCTCGCTGGCTGTCTCTGTCAAATAAATAAATAAAATCTTTAATAAATAAATAAATAAATAAAGAGTGGGTCTGTCTGACTTGAGTTTATGTATTTGTTCCATGAAGCCCAACTGCCATTTTGAAATTACAATAAAATATATGAATACAATAATTTTATTCAAGAGGAGGCTAGGGACAAATTTAAATACTCATATTTATTTATGTAAAAACATTTGCATATAATGAAAATTATTTAAAAACATGTCAGAAAATTTAAAAAGAAGATAAATTTGATAGAATGTAGGCCATTTCTTGTAAAGGAATCATAAATTTTCAATATATTGAAATGCTTATTAATATCTTAATTAAAATATAATTAGTTTTTTTACTTTAAAAAAGTATGTACAAATTTTAAACTTCACCTGAAGACATCGTTAATGAAGAATTGAGTGGAAATAAAGATAATAGTACTATATTCAGAATGGTAGAGAAAAAAGAAGCCAATAAAAGTCATGTCATAAATTTCGTAAAGATTTGGCTATTCATTGCAATTTGCTGCAGTAGAGCAAAACAAAACAAAAAAACTATATTAGTTGGTGCAGGATAGTGTGATAAGGGGTTAGAGTTGGTTATTTCCCTTTACCCAGGTTAGGCAGGCTCTGGTGAAACAGTTTCTCTGAGGGCAGGCCTGGTTAAGAAAAACCAGATACTCTGGTATATTTTAAACTAGTTACATCCCCTAGGAAGCACAAGGGAATTTTCCTCTGATCTTCACTATGACAACATCATACAGCTTCTGGAGGTAAACTCACAAGTGACTATGTCCCTCATAGTACTGGGTTTCCTTGGAGTTTTTAACTCTCAGACTTGTCCACACTAAGCCTCCAGCAATTCCTCAATTACACTTTAGGTTTTCCTACCCCAATACTTGTTCCCACTAGTAGGCCACCTGCATTCCTTGGCTCATGGCCTCATTTTTCTATATTTTTCTTAGCAGAGACTTTGTTAAGCTGCCATCTCTTTGGTCTTTTCATCTGATTTTCCTTTCCACTTTTAAGGATACTTGTGACTACATTGGACACACCAGGATAATCCAGGATGATCTATTTTAAAGTCAAGTGATTAGCCACACTTATTCTATCTGCAATTCTAATTCTCCTGTGCCATCTAACAACATATTCACAGGTTTCAAAGTTTGATTCTGACTGCCAGACCTGCAAGGAATAAAGGATCTTTACTTATTCAGGATGTACCTGCTTATGAAGTGTTTTTGAAGAAGAAATAACTTTATCAAAAAATTTCTTGTCATTATATGGAGCAACTATTGAAACGTAGAGATTAGAACTCTTAAGAACAGATAGCAGACAATTGCAGTGGTTCAGACAAATTATCACAAGGACTTAAACACAAATGTGGAGAAATGTGAATGAAAAGGAATGACTGGTGTTGAGTGAAATTTTGCAATAAAAAATTGACAGAAATTGGGGCTTACTAAACATGAGCCATTGGGAAAGTACCCATGGCGAGTTTGAGTTTCCAGAGTTCATATTTGTTCAGATGATAGGTGAGTCAGCAGGAGAAGGAAGAGCAAGAATGTTTTTATGATTCAGGAGTGGCAGATGAATTAAGTTTATAGTGGTCGAATTAGATATTCTTAAGGAATATCCATGTAGAGATTCTTGGCAAGAGCTGAGAGAACACATAGAACAGAGAAGAATTGATCCTGAGGAACTTAGATGGTTCTCAACAAGAATAGGCTTAAAAGAAATAAGGCAATATGGCCAAAGACACAATTTTAGTGTCTTCTTCATATTTTGGAATCCAGGGAAAGTAGAGAACTTGAAAAGGGGGCAAAGACAGAGCAACTACAAAGACAAGAAAATAAGAAAAATCATCCAATGTTAAAGGCAGAGGAGATAAAATAAATGTTCAATAAAGTGAGAACCTACAGAGAAATGAAGAAATGGGACTCTAGAAACACTAATGAGTTTGGCATTAAAATCGTGAATTTCTTTTGAATTCTGAGACTAGAAACCTAAATCTAATGAATAAAAGCAAATGTCAGTGGTGACTAGAGGCACTACCTCCAGACGTTTCTTAGTTTAGCATTTTTAATAGATTAAAATATACATTATAACTTTATGTATACTGCCAATATTAGGCAATGCACATCTGGATATCATAATTACATATGTCTCAGTAAGGTTTACTTTTCATTTGTTCACAAATTGCATGCTAATAGTCACAGTGTTAAAATTTTTGTGCTTCCTCAAATTTTAACTGTAGTCAAGCCTTCAAAAAAAGGGAAACAAGAAAAGTTTGGTTACTTTTTTGAAATGCCATGTGAGCCCATAGACTTGATTTCTGAATTCTAAGATAATTTATCAACACTACTAATTTTCTAAGCTGATTTAAATTTGAATAGTTTCCCTTTAAAAATATGGCTATATAGCTATATATAGCATCCAGAAAATAGTCCTGGGGAGGAAAAAATGTCCAAATATCCTTATGTTTCTATCTAAGGGAGTTGTTTGTATATTTGATGTGGGGTTGTGGGGGGAAGGGATAAAAAAATCAGTAACATAGGACTAATAGAACTTATTTATTTTCCATTGTTTTCACTGGTGACACAGCTTAACAGTTTAAGTCATGCCATATTGTCATACTATATTTATTTCTACTTGTAGCCTTAGGCAAAGCTACCAAATGCCAGAGGCTCATATTACATCTCTATTTAGATAGCGATAATGTTCCTTTGGTATATTAGGAAAACAACTTTGTGTACTAACTTTTGATACTTAAAAAAATAACTAAAATAATGAATAAAAATTCTCCAATTATAAATTTTCAGGTTTCCACTTTATTTTTCTTCTGTTAAATCCCACTAATGTTGATTGATCTGTTCCATAAATAAATAGTATCCTCAAAAATTTACAAGACACACATACAAGAGAGTGATTTTTCTTCTGAAACTTTGCAATGGGCAACCAATTTAGAAAGTACTCTACCATCCACGGTTCGGGTCTACATTAAATACTGCATACAGATGAAGTCAGTAGATGGTAGAATTCCAAAGGTCCTTCTGAATGAGAAATCTAACATGGAATGGTCAGTCTCTGCCAGAAAAGAGCTGCATTCTCTGAAATACTTCTTCCACCCTGGTTTCCTTTACCAAAGTACTTCCTTTCCATACAATTTTCCATACAATTTTGGTAGCTTGATGGGTTAAGCACATTAAATGGTAACATTTACTACTGTTTATGTTTTGTTGACATGGTTACAGAAACAGCAACGATGGCAGGCAATTAAACTGACTTCATGATATGCCTTTGCTGCAAGACTGAAGTTCTTAATTTTCCAGTTGTTCTTGGATCTGAAATTTGGCTTCACATTGAGTTCAGTCTGTTCTAAGATGAGCGAAGCCAAGTTTACATTGTGTATTAAATGCTCTGATGGTTGACACTATTTTTTCAAACATGATATATATATATACTTTATTGACTGAAACATAATAGTATGGTAATAAAACTATAGGATTTATTTAAAAGTTTTTTTTTTCTTTTTCTCTTCTTTTATCCCAAAGCCTTTACTCTAACTTCAGATTTCCCTTAGTTTTTCTACTGCTATCTTTTATTTGATAAAGAAAGCAAAGATGTCTTAAACTTTGGAAAGAAAAGATCAAAGATAAGAGCTAATCAATCTCTCTCTAGTAATTCTTTCCATTCATTTTGTTTCCTCTCTTCTTAAGTTTCTTACTATGTCTCTGAAACTTTAAAATCAGAGTTTCATTGACTTTGTTTAAAGAACTACTGTTCCTTAACCACAGAAGCTCTAGATGTGAGGTCAGAAAGCTCTGAAGTTGACATAAGGAACTAGATCTCCTACAAAGACTGGATTGCCATTTCCTATTCCAAGAATTGCACACTAGCTCCAATCTTGTCTTAGGGGTAACTGCTTTCTACCCTCTAAAGGGAAAAATTGGTTAAACTATTGAGAACTAAAATCTAATCTTGAGGCATGTTATGAGATTAGAGTCCAACTGGACAAATTTAACAAATCTGCTTATATTAACTACATCTCAGTTTGAATTTGTAAATGACAACAAGGTACCCCAAGTTATTTGAGGCAGTCTATAGATATTCACCACTATTATGATTGTTGACCTTAGAGCTTCAATTGAAGTTGTACATATGGCTGCTAAGTTAGCTGATATTTTCAGAAAGAAAATAAAGTAAATACAATTTTTTAAAAAAGGGAGGAGAAAAATAAAATGCAAAAGAGAAAAAGGATCCTCAGTTTGATTGTTTCAGACTTAGGATATCAGGTTTACCAGTAATATTGGATTGAGGGGAATCGAGTGATGAGTTTTCTTAAAGGTTTGCTTAGTTACACCGGGTTTTATTTGACAGTTTTTGGGGAATGTCCGCACCCATGAATGACAAGTAGTTGTGTGCTTGTGCATCACACTCAATAGTAGAATTCAGCTCGGAATTAACAATGCTTCAAAGAGCAAATTGAGATGGATACTATAGTCCTGAATCGAACAATCTTTGTAGAATGAGGGGCTGGGGAATATTGTCACTGGGGAGAGATGAGGGAGCTCCAGTCACCCCTACACTTTCTCATTAGTGCTATAAGCTCTGATTAAATTAAACATAGGTCATTAACTTAAAATTTAACATATCAACCAACCAAACTCATCATCTCAAGGAGGCATATTTCTTTTCCAGTGTTCCTTTTCACTGCAGAAGGGACCACCATCTACCAGCTAGTCAAACTTGACACCTGTAAGTAATCTTTGATTATTCATTCTTCCTCGTAGTCCATATCTAATCATTCATCATATTGTTCTTCCTACCTCAGAAATATGTTTAGAATATTAATTTCCCTTCTTATGCCATTATCAATGAAGCTCAAAGGCTTACCACTATGAAGGTTTCTGATCATTCACTTCATGTCGATGCTTGTCCTCTTTGATTCATTCTTGGCCGAGAAACCAGAGGAATCTTTGTGAAATTAGAAATCTAACCTTGTAATTGCCATTCTTAAAACCATGAGGTAGCTTCCTTTTTTTGTAAAATATCCAAAATCCCTACAAAACTACCCACACTGAGGTTCTTATAGCTCCAGCCTTATCTCATGTCACTTTATCTTTGATCTTTATGCTTCCTATCTTCTGACTTTCATTCAGATTTTAAGAATTATTTACAGAATTTATTGGTTCTGTTTTTTTTTTTTTTTTCAGGGGGATGTATTTGTATGAGATGCTATCACTCCTTCGTCCTCACCCTATTCCTATTTATCCTTTCATGTTAGTTTAAGACTTTGTCTTTAAGGAAGACTTCCTCATTACTAGACAAGTTTATTTCCTCATGTTTTAGTCTAATAACTTTTTACACTGAACCTCTTCTTCCTTAATGTACTTCACACTTCACTTTCCAGGTCAGTGTCCATACTTGACTCTAAGCCCATATCTCCTGAAACTTCATCTTTCTTATCTATACTTGGCCTCCTTATTTCTACTCTAAATCCTGAAACATAGTAGAAGTTTGATAAATATGATTTAATCAGAGGGAAAGAAGTATATCAGAATGATAAAAATGTGTAGGAGCTTACTTTCAAATGCTCAAGACTAGAGATTTCAAAGCATTCTACCTATATTGTCATAATCCACATTTTACTTCTTCTGGTTTGCATATTAGAATTGTCTGTGAATAAATGCATGCATATGTGTTTGTGTGTAGGTATACGGTAAAGGGTGGAGAGACTGGAGGGTGAAAAAAAAAAAAACAAGGTATGACTGGAAAAGTCCAATTATATATATTTTGGCCAGTAGTGCAGAAAGCACAATGGGGGACAATTTGCTTTTCTTTTATCAAAGGCCCTGCCATATTCTGAAGTCTTTTCTAGGCTTCTTGGTATACTCTAGAAAATCCTATATATCAAAACAAAAATAGTTATAAAATGCAAATAGAAATTCCCTTGAGAATAAATCATAGCATACCCTGATACCTTTGTCTTCCTTTAAAGATGTGAGGATATGGGAGAATATATAAAACCTAATCCCTTCCTGTGGTTTTAAGAAAATATTGAGGACAAAATCCATTCAATCCTCAGCACATACTTGCAGTCACTCCAAAGTAAATGTTTCTTTATACCTTGTGGAAAAAGTTATTTTGTGACTCTCTGCTTTTGAAAATGAGCTAGATTCTTTTCAAAAACCACTGCACTGAGAAGTATATATACTTCAGAGGCAACACCTTCCTAAAATTTTGTACCTTGGAATGATATTTCCCTTGAGATGTTTATAAGTTACAAAAGGAAATCCTACATCTTTTGGAGGTGGGTGGGTTACCATATTGTATGATACAATTAAAAATTTTTAGAAGTATTACCATAAATAAATTTGAGCAACATATATTAACCTAGATTTTCTAAACATTTTATCATGCAACCAAACTGTAAGGGTTTTGTTTGTTTGTTTTGAATGCCTGTTAAAATCTGAGTCACTCAGAAAAAAATTGGCAAAATTTAGGTGTAATGGGATAGAAAATTAATTCCAAACTATCAACATTAGTCCCTTTTATTCCTCAAATAACCTAGCATCTCACAGCCTGTCATCATTAGTACAATGACAATAATCACACCTATTGCCTAGTAGTGTAATGAGAATTTAATGAGAAATGGCAGATTTCCTATTCAAAAATCTCATTCTCTCCTCTAAGCTCCAAACCACAGGAGAAAATTGTGACAAACGATTTTATATAAAAAATATGTAGAAACATTTAGAAATATTTCCTCGAAGAGGAAATATTGTAACTTATATTATTATAAATGTAACATTTATGTAAATCCTTAAACTGCAGTCTTTTTTGCATGGGGGTAATAACATTAAAGATGGAGGTCCTGTACAAATTCTGGCTGTTGCCATCAGATGTCATATAGCAGAATGGCCAGCAGTGCTAAGCGTGTGCATGGGGAGAACCTGACTGGCACTACAACCAAAGTTCAGGGAGATTCACTTTACAGACTAACAAAGCAACTGCAGAAACAATAACTCTGAATGCTCTTTTACATTCAAATCACTCTCAGCATGTCTGCGAATCATAAAAGGACTTTAAAGAATGAAAAGTTGGAAATTTGAGCACATAGTACATAGATTTCTAGACAAGTCAAGATGTAAAATTGGAAATAACTGAATTTGAGTTTTCATCAAAATTGTGCCTACGCAGAAACCTGACCTTTATCCCCTCACCATTCCCTGCCCTTCACCCAGTATCCTACCCTTGTGTTTGAGTAAAGGGAAATTCAAACTACGAGGAAAATTCAAACACCACAGAATAAACACTCACAGTATCCTCTGCCTAAAGAGTTCAAAGAGAACAAATGATTTTTTCCCAGAGAGAATTGCTGTTAGCAAACACATGACAGTTCACAGGCTTCCGCTCTAGTGAAGATGACTGCAAATGGAAATCACCAAATCAGACTGGAAATGGAAATTGCCTGCAGGAGTCTCAGTTATTTAAACTTTCAATGATTTCCCCATGTACATTTTTCCTGAATTCATGTTTAAGAAACAAGAATGTCAAACCATGATTTCTCTCTTAAAAAGGCAAGAAAATAATACTGAAATTCAAGGCTTTGAAATTCTACATTGCTTTGTTTGGTTAATTTCCAAGAGCCACAGATCTGATTACATTGTATATTTCTTCATTGCTTCTCAAAGGATAAGAACAACAAGTTAGTAAATAGCAAAGGTTGTGTATAGATCTTTGGAATGGGTTAAAACACTTTCTATTTGATATCAAGGTGAGAGAAAACATGAGGCATAGGAAACATACTCCCAGGCAACGGGATGATTCAACTTCTGAAGCTAACATTTGTCTTTAAGGAAGAATCACAAGTTCATTATCTAAGTTATAGTTCATTTTATGTATCGATTTTTCACATATGTCAAACTGTTGTCATTGGTCCAGTGTAAGAGTCTTTTATTATTTTTTATTCGCATTTTTAGTCACTCATTTTAATAACATAACAAATCCTTATGAAACTGCTGTCCAAACAAATAACTTACTGCTAAGGTCTCCTCCACTGTACCGTTTTTCTATCTTCCCCACTCCCAGAGGTAAGCATTATTCTGAATTTTGAATTTTTTGTAGTGGATGCTGAGGTTAGCTGCCTGGATCATCTATTCAAGAATAAGGAACTTATTCAGCCAAGTGCTGGGAGTGTTGGTGATTGACAAAGTCTTCTTTCATCTCCCTCTTGGATGTGAGAACCCTCTCCTCCAAGGTCGCTTCCTTTCTCAGAGACAGCATGCATCAGGTCAGCATGTGTGGTGGGGAGGAGTATTGGTTCAGCCTTCTTACTCCAGTACAGGACAGCTCTGCGGGACCATTCCAACATCAGACCTCTCTATGGAGGCTGCTGAGGTCTTTTTTTTTTTCTTTTTTCTTTTTTTTTTTTTGAAACCATATTTTACTCCAATACAATCTCTCCCCTTCCTTCACTCTCTACACAGAAATCTCCTTCTCGGATTCTGTTTTCCAGAGAACCCAATCTTTGACATTATCCCGGTGCTTTTTTTTTTTTCAACAAATGATGCAGAAGTACTTGTACATCCATAAGCAAAAGAACAAAAACAAACCATGACTTAAACCTCACACCTTATAAAAAATGAGCTCAACCTAGGTAATAGACTTAAGCATAATATATAAAATTATAAAACTTTTAGAAAAAAATAGGACAGAATATTTGGCATATGAAGAGATTTTCAACATCATTAGCCATTAGGAAAATGCAGATTAAAACCTCAATGAGATATCTTCACCCATCTATCAGTATGGCTAAAATAAGAAATAATGACAATAACAAACACTGACAAGGAAGCAGAAAAACTGGATTACTCATACATTGCTGGTGAGAATGTAAAATTGTACACTAACTTTGGAAAACAGTTTGACATCTTCTTATAATATTAAACATGTAGTTACATATAACACAGCTATTGAACACTCAGGCATTTATCCCAGAGAAATGGAAACTAATATTCATTCATTCAAACAAACAAACAAACAAACAAACAGACAGACAAACAAAACTCTGTCCATGAAGAATAGCAGCTTTATTCATAATAGCTGAAAACTGAAAACAACCCAGACAGCCCTCCATGGCTGAATGGTGAAACAAGCTGTAGTACATCCACAGCACGCAACACTGCTCAGCAATGGGATGGAAAAATGACTGATACAGGCGGCAACACAAGCCAATCATCAGGGAGATGTAATGATAGAAAAAAGTCTGTCCCAAAACATTATATACTGTAATATTTCATTTAAATAAGATTCTTGAAATAACAAAACTATAGAAATGTAGAACAGATCAGTAGTTACCAGAGGTTAGAGATAAAGTTGTGGAAGTGTGATTTTTAAAGGGCAACCTGAGGGATCCTTAGGATGGAATTGCTCAATATGACTGAGTGTTCAATTCACACACCTATGTGTATACGATAGAATTGCATAGAACTGAATATATCCGCAAAAATAAGTACAAGCGAAACGTGGAAGATCTGAATGAGATGGGTGGTTTGAGTCGATGTTAAAATCCTGGCTGTGGTATTGTACTGTAGTTTTGCAAGATGTTGCTAATGGGAGTAACTGCGTATAGGGTATTATTTCTTACAATTGTATGTGAATCAACAATTATCTCAAAATAAGTTTAATTTGAAAGTACAATGCTTCTTTTAAAATGTTATAGTAGTATACACTATATATTGTCTTTGGGACTTTTTTTTTTCTTTCAGATACCCTCCAACTCATTCTATGTAACAGGTTAAGCACCTAGAGGCATACAGTTTCTTACATGTAGATTTCTTTCATTCATTTTTACTGTTGTTTAATATTTTAATGTGACTGTAACATATGTGTATATTCTTTTATTGATTAGCATTTGTGCTTTTTTCAGCTGTTGTTACTATAGACAGTGTTATCAACAGTCTTGCCTTGGTACACATGGTAAATGTGTGCAAGTGTTTCTAGTTCTTTGATCTGCTCCCATTGTTCCTTCTAATTTGAAATTTATTAGTGTTCCTTTTAAAAGTAAGTTTATTCTTTTTCAATTGTTTTTCTTTTCTAGTGTAAGATTTAAGGCTACACATTTTTTTCAAAAAAATTGTTTCTGCATTTTCCCCCAGGATTTGATGTACAATGTGATTATTTTTAGTTAGTTCTAAGTTATTTATTTTAAATTTACATTATGTCAACTTATTTCACTATAAAATGTTTAGATAGGTTTTTAAATTTTTCAGATATTTGGGGGTTTATTTATTCATCTTGTGTTATTGTTATTCTTTTACATTTTTAACTGAATTTCATCATCCTGAAAGAACATGATCTATACGATATCTACACTTTGATATTTATTTTTACCTTGTTCATGGCTTTGTGAAATGATCTGTTTTGTGAGTGTGACTTTTGCACTCAAGAAAACTGTGTTTACTCTAATTTGAGGGCACAGAAATCTGTGTATCTCTGTTAGAATAAAGTATTATTTTTACTATTCAAATCATATCTTGAGTTTTTTGGGGGTTACTATTTGTCTCTTCAGTGATTAATAGAAGGATGTTGAACTCTCCCACTATATTAATAGATTTACCTAAACTTCTCAGACGTTCTATCCATTTTCTCATTTATAGAATTTGAGGCTAGCTTATTAGAGACAAGTGCGATTAAAATTGTATATCTTTTGGGTGAATTTAACCACTGGTCATATATGTAGTGACCCTAAAAATGTGTTTTGCCTTACTATTTTTTCTGAAATTAGGAGTTAAATTATCTTTCTTTTCTCTCTTAGTTCCCTTTAAAAACTGAGCTAGTTGCTATGAATGTAAAAATTTTATTTCAGTAATCTACCAGTACCATAGATTATACTGGGATCATCACTTGTGGTTAAAGATGAATCCTATTTAGTAAAAATTTTATAGTAAGCTTACTTTACATTATACTTTTTTATTTTCAAATATTTGTTTGTAATCATGATGCATTAAAATGTAGATGTTTTAGTTGTTTTTCAATTATTTATAAATCATCTATGATACAGCATAAATCCCATTTCTGTTTCCCTTTAATTACAATTGTATGTGAATCTACAATTTTTCAATTTTGTGTGTGAAATCAAACAACACCCTCTCCTTAGGAAGTAAGAAAAAAAGTTCATATTTATTTTAAAAGCTTCATATTTGGACTCTTATTCCAAGCATGAAGAATCTCCTGAATGGGGAAAGTTAGGTAGAGTTATGTACAGTGTCACATTTGACATTCTAAGTCGGCCACCATCTTTATAATGTCCAGTAAGTAGGCCTTACACTGCCCAATATTGCCATCATCATATTAGGAGGATATATATAGACATAGAGATAAGTTAAGGTCATTTAGAAGAAAAGACAAGCAACACAATGAACACTTAAGTGGATAAATATCCTAATACATTAATAAATAAAGAAATAAAATGATCATCTTTTCCATTAAAATAAGTCAGATAGGTTAGAAAGTGTTCAAAACAATGTTTTGGGCACTGTAAAATATTTACCTGATGTTATAAGGACCTATCCTAGCTGTAAAATACTTATCCTTTTGTGAATAGCAAATTTGGAGCTTTCAACAAATAATCAGAATATTTTGCAGCCTTCCATTTTGGCAAGCTTTTGGGGAAGTCGCCACACAAAATAAGGTCACTGCTTTCCCCAGTTAGTGGATGTTTAAGGAGTCAATAAAATTTCTGAACTTGTTTTATTTGGGACTTCTTTTTTATTTGTTTATATTGTTTAATTTTAAAGGAAACCTAATGGAAACAGAATAGACATTGGCCATGAATATGTGTTTGGTTTAACCTGCCCTTCCAGAGTAAGTTTGACAGCAATTACTGCTCACAGTCTTTCAACTTTGTCTCCAGACACGTAGCTGCCTCATCTATCTTTCAAAACCATGTGTCTGTCTAATCATATTACCCACCCATCTCCTGTCTTAAAAAATACAAGTGAGTATCTATTAATTTCAGATTTATACTGTCAGGTTTTGACCTATCTTTCAAAGCTAGACCATTTCCTAACCAGGTCAGAATTTACATTTATAAATTCAGTTTATACTCTTCCCTTTCATTAACCCTATACTGCCGTCAAACTCAAGGATAGCATATATTCTATCTGTTAATCATGCTGGTTACTCTCTTGGGCTGGTTTTTACTTCATTCTTTACCAAAAATGATTAGCATCCTTTACCCTTCTGCTCAGATAGGATTTTACCTCTTTTTCTTTTAAGATTTTCTTTATTTATTTGAGAGAGAGAGAGAGAGAGAGAGAGCATAAGTGGAGGGGGAGGGGCTGAGAGAGAGGGAGAAACAGTCACCCTGCTGAGCAGGGAGCGGCACATGGAGCTCCATGCCAGGACCCTGGGATCCTGACCTGAGCCAGAGACAGATGCTTAACTGACTGAGCCTCCCAGGCGCCTAGGATTTTCCCTCTTCAGTGAACTTTGGTTCAGACCCTCTGTAAGCTAAAAGTATTCTCTCTTTCTTCTGGATGGCATTATTAGCACATTATGTGTCAAAAGTAGAAAATAGACTTCTATTATATATATATCTTCAATTTCCTAGCATCCTTTCAACATTTGATGAAGTGAGTTACTGTGCCAAGAATGAGAATAGAATGGTGAGCCTAACATGACATTCCACGTAGACAAAAGGTTCGTACAAGCAGGTATGGGAAGACTAAATCTTCTCTAGGCCAGTAAAGGATAGTTCAAAATTATGAATGATAAAACAGGCTGAATAACTAACAGCTTGCTAGAGTTTATATAAATGAAGAAAAAAAAATCTCTAGTACAAAAGTGTTAACGCCCTTTGTCCAAAAGGACAAAGAAAGTTAAAGAGGTATACAAGCAACCTCTGGTCCAGTTTAGAATTTGGCTGAAGAATATTACAATGTTGACAAAAGCTTTTTAATGAGGGAGATTTTCCTTCTAATGACAAAAAAAAAAAAATGATGAGTTATATGCATATTTAGCAAACTGGTCTCATGTATTCAAGGAGTTAAGATTACAAATTTGGGCTTCATTTTGTAGGGTAGTATTTATTAAACCAAATGTGCTGATGCATTCTCAGGTGTTCATAATTGTAAAGAGGTTTTTAAAAATTAATTTTTTAGGGCGCCTGCTGGCTTAGTAGGTTGAGTGTCCCACTCTTGGTTTTGGCTCAGGTCATGATCTCAGGGTCCTGGGATTGAGTCCCATCTCGGGTTTCATGATCAGCAGCGAATCTGCTTGAGATTCTCTCTCTCCCTCTGCCACTCCCCCACAGTCTGTCTGTATCTCTCTCTCAAATAAATGAATAAATCTTTAAAAAACCCTTAAATTTTTACATTTAGATGACTCCAAAATTAATAAAAGATATTCTGGCTCATTTAATGGCCACTTAAAATGCTGCCACAATTGCTAGCAGCTTACCTCTTTCTATCTTACAACTTTTTCCTTCTCTTTTGATACAATTAATGAAATTTTCCTGCTTCTATCATGGGCTAGATTCTTTCTGTGTCCGTGGAATATCATCCTGTCTTGCTCCCCAAGGACTTCCCTGCTGCAAGTAACACTCTTTCCCCAGGTTCAAGATTCATCAATTTCTTCCTTTCATTTTACTTATTTCTACCTGCACACAAATAAGATTTTTTGTCTCTTATCCTATAAAAGCCCACCCATGGCCCTATATACCCCTCTACATATCCTGCTCTCTGTTTCCATTCTAGAAAAAAAAAAAAAATCTCTAATGATAATACCTAATTCCTGCCTCCATTTTGTCACTTGTCATTTTATTCTAAATGCATTCCAGTTAATTTTCCATACTCATAATTCTACTGTGACTGCTTTTGTTAAAATTACCAATTATCTTTACATTACCAAATCAACACTTTGTTCTTCACATTAAACAGACTTCCAACATCATACAGTAGAGTTGAAAAATCACTCCATAGCGAAACACTTTCTTCTCTTTGTTTCTGTGGTTTCTTTTAATTAATTAATTAATTAGTTAGTTAGAGACAGAGAGAGACCACAAGTGGGGAAGGGGAGGGGTAGAGGGAGAGGGAGAAGCAGACTCCCTGCTGAGCAGGAAGCTAGACATGGGACATGGGGCTCAATCCCAGGACCCTGAGATCATGACCTGAGCCAAAGGCAGACACTTAACTGATTGAACCACCCAGGTGCCCCTGTTTCTGTGGTTTCTATGAGGCTATATTCATCTGGATTTCTCTTACATTAAGGGCCTCCTAATCTGCAAGAATTTAAATGTGAATATTCCTTAGGACTCATCTTCTCTTCTCCTCTTCTTTCCACTTTTTTATTCCTCTCCCCTCTCCCCTCTTCCCGCCCTCCCCTCCTCTCCCTTCTCTCCTCTCTTCCCTTCTCCTTTCCTATTTTTGTCTGTATTCTCTGAAATTCATTTAATCCAACCTCAGGTCTTTAACCATCATCTGTATGCTAATGACTCCCAGTAGTCTTGACCTTTTATGAACTTTCAACTCCTATATCCAAATGTCAACATTTTGTTTTTACTTTAATGTCTAAAGTATTTCAAACTTATGTCTAAAGTAGAACTCTTAATTTCCTCCCTCTCAAATCTGTTCCTTGCTACCCCTTTTCTACCTCATTCTACCAGATTTGTAAGACCAATTTCTCTTTTCACCACTTTTTACATCCAGCCTGTCAAAAGGTTCTATTAGTTCTACCTCCAAAATATGACATTCATTGTTCCAGTTCTTTCTACTTTCACTCTTTCCTCGCTACTCTGAGATTTATACTGTCCTGATGCTCTCATTGAGGAGTTTACATCAATTTTCTGCAGAGCAGCCAGAGTGATTTTATAAAGGAAATCACCTCCTATCACTCTGCAGTTTAAAACCCACTGATGATTGTGCCTTGTTCCTAGACTAACGTTATACTCTTCATCAGTGCTTACGAGGCTTTCCAGAATCTGGCCCCAAATATCTTTCTCTTCTAATCTCCCACCACTCTCTATCTAGAAGCTGTTCTCTCACTTTGCTTAGGTGGTTTTTCATTTTATCCATTCCTTGTTTGAGAATCTCTCCTTAATGAGTTTTTTGATCACTCATTTGAAAGTAGAAGTCTCTGGCACTCTGCTTATATTCTATCCCATCAGTGTATGTTTTATTTATAGTGTTTATGACTATCTACAATTATCTTACTTATTCCACCTATATAAACTGAAAAGAGTAGAGATTGTATCAGTCTTGTTTCTGATGTACTCTCCATGACTACCACAATGTCTGGTAATAGGAAATACTCACTGAATGCAAAAACAAATGGTGATAAGAACTGGAAACATTTCTCAAAATAGGCCCTAGACTTCAGGGGCCTATAGAAATATTCTTAAGGGCTTATGAGTTCCCAAGTTTGAAAAGCAGTTTTAGATCATAAGGATCTAATAAATAACAAAAATTTATAAATTAGAAATATGTCTATTTCCTAGGGCTGTTTTAACAAATCATCATAAGCTTGTAGCTTAAAACAACAGAAATTTATCTTTTCACAATTCTACCGGCCAGAAGCCTGAAACCAAGATGTTTGCAGGGTCACACTTCCTCTGAAGACTCTGTCTGAGAGAGACTCCTTCCTTTCTTCTTCTGGCTTGTGGTTGCTCCTAGCATTCTTTAGTCATGGGTGCATAATTCCAATCTTTGCCTCTATCTTTGCATGGCCTTTTCCTCTTCTCTGTATTCTCTACTCTGTGTTTCTCTTATAAGGATATTTGTCATTGGATTTAGGGCCCACCTGGATAATCCAGGATTATCTCATCCTTAATTACATTTGCAAAGGATCTTTTTTTCTAAATAATGTTACATCCATGGGTTCTGGGATATATCATATCTTTTGGAGGGCCTACCATTCAACCCACCAAAGGGAGTGACATTATATGTTAGAATTTAGGCAGTTAAACTTCATCACAATGTGTAGTTATCCTAACTCGGCAGTAAGTAGTGACAGAGGCCACCAGACTATTGCAAAGCAGTAGGCAATGATGGTCTGAATAATTCTGTGGCATAAAATATAATAAAGAAGAGAGGCTGAATTCAAGACACATGTATTAAGTAAAAAGCAACATAATTTGAGGATCTATCCACTTCACAATTTTTCATTTCATTTGGAAATTTTTATTCTTTATTTTATAATTGGCATCCACTAGTCCATCACCCTGCTACAAGTGGCAGCAGTGAGAACAAACCTGGACAACTGGACAGAGTATAAAAAGTTCAGCAAAGAGCATCAGAGAACCAGCACTACCAAAAACCAGTCCATATTTTTAGTCATAGAAAAAAATGTTTAAGATTGATGCTTTTTCGTCTATTCTACTTCAGGTGTCACATCCCTTAGTTTACATTCCTTACATAAACCCATTGTTTCATTTGTTTTTACATAGCATCCCTTTCTGTTGTTATGAAAGCCACTCACGCATATTGAAGAAAATTTGGTGAATACCAAAAGATTAAAAAAAATAGAATCACCAATATTATAATCCCCAGAATGAACCAATATTTTTATCTATAAAAGTGAAAAGAAAGTCACTCTTTGTCCATTATCTCTATTGTCACACCATGCAAAGTGGCTCTAGAAGTGGCACCAAACTTTAACCATCAGGGCATGTGTGAAATATACTGTGAGCCCCTCACAGCTTGGCCTCGCTGTTGAGAGGCAAAACTCATATACAATGAGCATGCCACACATTGTCAATCAAGAGACACCATTCAGAAGCCATAAAGAGAATAGATGTTTAAAAATTGCTTTAGAATATATTCTGCACTTCATTAGCCTGCCTTTGAATGTCTGCTGGACTTTTTGCTAATTTCTAATCAATAGAGTGCAGAAAGAGAAAAATAATAACATTATAGTAGAGAAACCTGAATACATCTCCTTAACCAAGTGAACAAATTAAAATCACCACTAATAAGTCATGTCCACTGCATGTACTCCTTGATATCATTCAGTGAGCAGGGCACTTCTTCTCTGTAGAAGTCTTGCAAAAACAAAAACAAAACAAAGCAAAACAAAAAACCTAAAACAAACAAAATGTAAGAGAACAGAACCCCACTGTAATAACAAGGAAATACCACACAAACCTAAATTGAGAAACATTTTGCAAAATACCACAACAGTATTCTTCAAAAGTGTCAAGGTCATGAAAACCAAGAAAGCATAGTGAAAAACTCAGGATTGGAGTTGACAAAAGAAATATGGAAACTAAATGTGATTTGGTATCCTGGACAAGAGAAAGGACATTAGGAGAAAAAAAAAATGCTAGTGAAATCCAAATAAAATATGTAGCTTATTTAATAGTGTACCAATAACTTCCTCCTTTTGGTGGGCATGCCATCATATTGTAAGATGTCAATATTAGGGAGATCTAGGTGTAGAGTATGTAAGAACTATTTGTATTTCATAGAAATATAACTCTTTGGTTAATCTAAAATCCTATCAAAATAAAAAGTTTAAAAAATTATATTTTTCCACTTCAGTGTTACAAAAATGGGACCTCTGACTTGTAAGTGTGCATTTTCAGTTGAGCTGTTTCTTCTTATGGACAACTTAATGAAGTGTATGCCAGGGTGACAAACTATAGGAATTTTTAAATTTAAAATATTTGTTGGGGGCACCTGAGTGGCTCAGTTGGTTAAGTGATTGCCTTCGGCTTAGGTCATGATCTCAGAGTCCTGGGATCAAGCCCCATGTTGGGCTCCCTGCTCAGCGGTAAGTCTACTTCTCCCTCTCCCTCTGCCTCTCCCCGTGCTTGTGCTCTCTCTGTGTCTCAATTAAATTATAAGATCTTTAAAAAAATGAAATATTTCTTGGTTTTCCCAGGCAATTCTGGACCACATAGCTATTTTTGATGTATTCCTTTCATATCTATATTTATCTCTATCAATTTTTATTTTTCTATTTTAATTGAGCACATTGAGAATGTTTTCCATGTCATTAAATGTTCATAGAAAAATGCCATCTTGATAGCAAAAGAACACTGTTCATTAGATTACAATTATTTAATTCTGTTCGCTTTAATGATTATTCAGCTTATTTCAGTTTGTGTTTGTACTGGAAATTCGATAAAGTTTGTTCTTCTTTGTTATGATTGGGAAGCAATACCCCTCAAACTGACCTACAGGTTCCACACAGTTTCTATCAAATTTCACCTGACTTCTTTATAAAACTGACAGGCTGACTCTAACATTCATATGGAAGTTCAAGAGACTGAAAATAGGAAAAAAAAACAACAACAAACTTTAAAAAAAAGAACAAATTTGGAGAACTCAGAGTTCCCAATTTTAAAACTTACTAATGAAATTCCAGTAATCTAGACAGTATAGTAATGGAATAAAGATAAACATATAGATAACAGAAAAAAAAACTGAGACTCCAGAAAGAAACCCACACGCTTACGGTCAGTTGAATTTGTATAGGGGTATCCAGTCAGGTAAATGGAAAAAGAATGTCTTTTCAACAAATGGTATTGAAAAATGGATATTTGCCATTGAAGTAGTGATGCTTGGACTTCTACTTCACACCATCTACAAAAAAAAAAAAAATCACTTTGAAATGGATCAAAAACCTATATGTAAGACCTAAAAATATAAAACCCTTAAAGGAAAATATGGGTATAAGTCTCTGTAGACTTAGATTAGGCAGTATCTTAGATATAACAGTAAAAGCACAAGCAGCACAAGAAACAATAAAAAAGATATTATCGAAATAATTTTGAAAGAGTTTTGTTCTTCAGAGGACAACACCAATAAAGTGAAAAGACAATGCACAGAATGGGAGAAAATTTTTGCAAATTATCTGATAAGGGACTTACATCTGTAATATATAAAGATCTCTTACAACCCAATAATAAAGATAAATAACCTAATAAAAAGGGGGCAAAAAGACATACAATGATTTTAAAAATTCATAAAATGAAGCTCAACATTATTATCTGTCAAAGGAATGCAAGTCAGAATACCATTATGATACAATTGCATATCCATTAGGGTGGTTATAGAAAAAATTACAGATAATAAGTGTTGACAAGAAAGTGGAAAAATTGGACCCTTCACTCGCTGGTAGTGGGAATTAAAATGGTGCAGGTGCCTTGGGAAATAGTCTGGAAATTGCTCAAATGATTAAACATATAGTTACCATATGATTTAGTAATTTCACTCTGAGGTATATATCAAAGAAAACTGAAAACATGCCATGAGTGTTTACAGAACCATAATTGTACATGAATTTTTATAGAACCATTTTTTATAATAGCCAAAAAATGAAAACAATTCAAATATTCTTCCACTGATGAGTAGATAAATAAAAGTGGTTTTATAGACATTGTGAGAAAATGTTCTAAGATTTCAGCCATATGGTTGGAGTAGGGGCCTGGTTCATTTAGGAGAACAGAAACCTTCCAGGTATTTCAAATGAAACTGACTTGATACAGGGAGTTGGGGGAACACAAAACTGTTGGAAGGATTAGGGAAGCAATGTGAGGCACTTATCCCTGGTTTTTGTTCAGAGATGCAACTGTAATCCAGAAAGTAGTGAAGTTGCTGCCACTAGAGGTCAGGAAAATGCAAAAAATGACTACCAGTGTCTCAGCTGCCCCCACACCCCCAAGGTGAGTGATTGGCGGGGGAATGGGTTCAGACTGCCCTTGTAAGAACTCATCTGCCAGAACCTTTATGGCTTTCACCTCTGGCAAAAGAAAATTGGGTTCTATGTTTTATCTTTCAAATTACATACAAGACCATCTCATTGGTAGAATCTAAGTCATATCCAGAAACACGGGAACATGCTATATCCATTAAATAAAGAGATGATAGATGATAGATAGAAAGATGATAGATAGATAGATAGATAGATAGATAGATAGATAGATAGATAGATAGATGATAGAGTAAATTAAATAAGGCACTTGTCTAGAGGCCAGCATAGCACAGATGCCAGCAGAACTGTATATGGTAATTTAATTCCAAATTGAACTAAGACTATATTCATTTGAGTTATTCTCAGCCTTGTCAGAGGATTACAAGCTAATTTTTCTGGGGCACAAAAGCCTTAGCTACAATCTGGGGATGCCTTACTCTCCTCATTTTAGAAGAATAGATTTAAATGTCATTAATTTTCCCTGATGACTCAGTTGATTTTATTTAGGTCTCAGTTAATGCTAAACAAGCATCCACACTATAATCTGTTAGTCATGATTTGCATTGCTTTAAGTGGTGTTATCACCTTCAATAAACTATTCTTTTTACTTCTGTGTGATGCCTGGGGGTGTTTGTGTCCAGCTGCCATCTGGCAGCCATTACTAAGCCAGTGGCCCCTTTTACTTTTCTTAGATTAGTCATCATAGGAAAGTGCAGTGTTCATATGAATGTCTGTTCTATAAATGAATGAAAAGGAGCCAACTATGCTCAAAGTCAAAGATTTGAAAATAGATGAGATTATCTTCAGAGGAATTGAATAGGATTTGAATTAAAGAAGTTCTAGATTTACACATAACTTTCCATCTTTTACATAATCACTAGACTTCATGTGTGCTGTTTTATTTTTATTGGCTTTAGGTAATTCATTGGCTCTGAGTCACTTGATATCTATTTATCTATTTCCTTTAGTCACTCACCCCTACACCCTCTGACCTCCCTTTTTTATTTGTCTCCTTCCTACTTGGGCATGTTTGGCTTGCATATGTGGTTCTAATCTTCAGTAAATGGATGATTTGCTCAATAGGATGCTTTTTAGTATTTCCCTGACATTGTTTAGCATCCTATCCAGAGTGTCGGCTTGCATCCTTGTAGCTCTAATACACAATAGAATATACTCTTGGGTGAAGTGGAAAGGAAACTCTTGTCTGGTAGGCAGAGACATAAATACCAGGGCAGACTTAAGGGTGGTTATGGAAGATAACTAACTGGTGCAGCTTTTGATCCTACCTGTTTATGTCAGGAGGATCATAAGACAAAAGAAAGAATGAAGCAGAAGGAAAGTCAGAGTGAGCTTTGTTTGTGAAGAGGTGTTAATTAGTGGTTTCCTGAGTAGACAAGAAGCATGCAAAACTTTTGATCTTGGCAGTTCCTAAATGTAGGACTATGAATTAAAGTTTCAGGTTGTAACCATCTGAACAACAAGGGCTACATCCGCGCAACTGGCTTGGTACAGCCTTAGTAATGTAGTAAAGGGCTTCCAGGAGACTCTGAGACTACATCCAATGAGACCAATATGTGTGATGCTCAGACAATGTCCTAAGTTTCTCTCTTTCAACCTGGAAAGATGATACTGTCTATATTTATGTAAAAATTTACTTATAACCTATACTTCAACAATAAATAAAAAATAAATTTAAAAATATTTACTTATGAGATTCACATTGATAAGAATGATCTAAGCTGTGGTTCACATCCTAGTGAATAAAAGTATTAAAGGTAATAAAGAAAACCAAGAAATTAAAAGGGGAGGGAAATGGAACAAAATATTATTAAAAAAAGATTTTCCACTTGCTTATCCTATCCTTCCAATCCTGATTTATTTTTTCACTGCCACATACTGTACCTGTTATACACTTGCCAATCTCCTCTGCAAAACTGTAAACAACTCTAGGTTGGAGGAAACTAGATCCAAGTGCTAGGAGAATGATTAGGGAATTTTGACTAGACTAGACTATTTTAAACATAACCTATGCCTAAGGTTAGTCAGGAGTCTATAGCAAGAAGCAGAACGGTGACCTGAATTTTGGATAGTAATACACATAGTTCAGGCGGGGATTTGACAAAAGAGAAAGTCACAGGAAACAAGTCCCTAGCTTCTTTATCTTCATCTATCTTCTAAGTCTTACCTGCTTCAAATTTACTTTCAACATACTGAACTCTTGAAGATGGGTATTGAAGAGTAGATAGGATTTTAACAGGCAGAAACAAAGACGGGGTGTTTTTGGAGGGAACAACCTGAGCAAAATGAGGATTAGGATTGGTGAAGTAGACTCAAATGTTGAAAGAAATCAAAACGTCACCCCAAAATATGCCTCTGACACAAAAATTATTTTAATCTGAAGATAATTAAGAAACAGAAAATGAGGAAAAGCTCTCCCTATCCTCCCCTTTTCTGCCTAAAAACAGAACATAAATTTTTTTTTATACTGCTTTTAGCAGCACAGAGGTACCGGAGGAATCTGCGAACAAACCTTACTCTATTACCCCCCTCCCATATATTTACCTTCCCACAGTTTGCTGCTCTTGCAAGTATGAAACTTTCTTTTCTGCTGCCTTTATCTATAAGTTCATTGTTTTTTGTTGAAGATAGCTATGTAAGCCAGAGTTCTAAATGCCGCTTTGAGTTCCTTTTGTCAAGATTTCTCGCGTGTGATTTGCATAGCACACATTAATCAACTGTTTATTTTTCTCTTGTTAATCTGCCTTTTTGTTAAAAAGCCCAGCTAAAAACCTAAAACTGTAAAGTTTTCCCTGCTCTACAATGGTCAGAATATAGAATATGTAAAAAGGGAAAGAGGTATAACCTTGGCAAGGGATTTTGGACTACGTTATAGGTAGGAAGTAAGTGATAGAAGGTAAATTCTTAATTAAGGACTTTAAACTTAATTCAGTATGCAGTGAAGAGCCATTAAATGTTTTAATTGTAGGGAAGTGACTAAATGAAAGTTAAATTTACTCTGGCAGTAGTGTTTACTCATTCACATCTATTTACTAACCAATTATTTTAATAATAAAGAAATATACATTCAATGCTGTGAGAGATTAAAAGGATAACATGATAAACCTTCTGCTTTGATGAGAGTACAATTTAGAGAACCATTATAAAATGTACATTATACCTATGCTACCTATATAAGTAAAAAATACCCTAAATGTATGGAAAATTTCAGAGGTGGGAGAATATGCTTCTGGCCATTGGAAAGATCAATAAGGAGTCTAAAACAAGAGGCCAAGTAAGAGGAAATTAAAATTTTAAACCACCAAAAAAATTGCAGTCAGAGTAGAGAGGGTGGAGAGAAGGGATATTGTAAAAGTACCCAAGAGACTTGGCCACCATTTTGATTAGTGGAGTAATGGAAAGAAGAGTTAAAAATGACTGAATTTTTCAAGTCTAGATAACCAGTATTCATCCATTCATTCTCCCATTCATTAATTTGGCACATATCTATATAATGATGACCATGTGCCAGCAATTTTTTATTTGTTCAGAGAGAGGGATGAACAAACTAGTCCTCATGGAACTTACTGTTTAGTAGGGGAATGATAACATGAACAGAGAAATAGTGCTGAATGATTAATATTGGAAACTAGAAGGAGAGGTTGATTTAGAAGAGGATTTCATTTAGTTTGTAATATTTTGAATTTGAAGAGCCGGTGAGGTATGAGTTTAGAAAAAGAGGAGGGCTGAAGAGATAGATTGTTATGTATTTGTTCAGTGGAGTTGGTTCAAATCATGAGGTTAAAAGGGCTCATCAAAGTAAATAACAGAAAGAAAAAATAGGGTTTAGCATAGAATCTTAGGAAATACCAATACTTAGGAAATTGAACATTGAATACGAGTTGATTAAACAGACAGCAGAAGAGGGATGAAAATTTTGTAGGCCGCAGTGAATGCCACAAATATCAAAGAGGAAAAAACAAACAAAAAACCAAAGATCTCACATTGTTCAATTCAACACAGAGTGTGGGGATATAGACTGTTCAACATGGCAGTTATAATACAGTAGTCAGAGCAGAAACTAGATTGTAAGCCAATCTTACGTGTGAAAGGAAATAGAGACTGGATAAGAGCTTAAGAGAGAGGTAAATTATGAGAAAGTTTTTTTTAAGACTAATGGTCATCATGGTCACAAGGGGAATAGAAATTTTTAGAGCTAAAAAGAAGGAGAAAGCAAAGTGAGGAAATAGCTAATCAGTAAAGAAGAAAGTGTGAGAGAGTGAGATTGAGTGCACACACAGAGGCTTGGCAGGGAGATGGGAACCCCTTCCTCAGAAATGTATCAGTTACGCAGAGATGGTAAGTCTAAAATACAGGTGCAGTGAGAGGGAAAGTTGAGGAAATTGCTGTCAAATATTTGTCCTGATATTCTTGATCTTAGAGGGAGAATGATGTACTAATTTGGAGGGTGTTGGATTAAGCTTCTAAACATGAAAAATAGAGACAGTTAGAAATAATTACAATAGCAAATGCAAGTATGATTCATTGAAAGATGAATCAAAGGATTACTCACCAGCCAAAAAGATCAGTAAAAATTAGACAGTGTTTATCTGGAAGGGACTGATAGATACAATTTTATGATTTCCTCTACTAAGCATTGGCTGCCTCGTGGCAGAGGAAAAGGTCTGGGTGATCCTAATTCCCCTTTCTCATATTCTACCAATCTTGCTACTGGCAGGGACTAGGGTGATCCATCTGGTGTCAGATGAGATACAAAGGGTTTTTCTCTTCATGTTCTCCATGGTTTGTTTTACCTCTTTGATGAAAAGAAGCTGTATGCCAAAGTGAAGAAAGCAAAGTCACCAAAACATAAGCCTGCTCATCTATCACTGACAGTGTTTCAGACTTATTCAGCCCAGTTGTCGCACTGATGGGTAGGGATAGAATTGCCAGAAACCTGAGGAGAAAAGTTCTCAGAAAGTTAAACCAAGTGGGAGTAATTCATTTTCCCAAACATGGAGTGAAGCGTCTCTCCAAGAGCAGTAGGAGGTCACACTCAACCTTTGGAAACTCTCTGTATTGCATGACAGGAGCCCCAAGTACTTTCTGTCGCATTTCTAACTCCTCCTGGGGGAGCCTGGAAGACTTGATGCCAGTCAATGCTAGTTGATCCTTACGGACATTTCCCCCACCTCCGGCATTTGGAGGATTTATATAATATAAAAGTGTTGAGCTTTATTTTTTTATTTTTTAAAAAATTTTAAAAAGATTTTATTTATTTATTTATTTGTCAGAGAGAGAGGGGGAGAAAGCACAAACAGGGAGAGAGGGAGAAGCAGGCTTCCCACTGAGCAGGGAGCCCAACGTGGGACTCGCTCCCAGGACCCTGGGATCATGACCTGAGCTGAAGGCAGACCCTTAACCGACTGAGCCACCCAGGCATCCCAGGTGTCCCAGGTGTTGAGCTTTAATATGCATAATTGTGACTCAGATCTTAGGCTTTTAAACTCAGAACCCAACTGGGCAAATATAGTTTCTGATTATCAGGAGTCAACAAGTCAAACATATGTAATGCATATAATAATTTAAACAGTAAAATAGCCCAACAAAAAGATTTTTTTAAAACTTTAAAGGAGACCGTTTTGATAATACAAGCCTGAAGGGAGGCACATATTCATTGAAATCTATCCACTTAAAATTAGGAGAAATCTCTCACCAGACAATTTTTAAACTACTATAGTCTCTTTTCACAATTAATTTTGCTAATGGTTAAGTTCCTAAGTGAGGCAATATCATTCAAGCTCAGCTCTATTCTTTCCCGAGCAAAGGGTCTGTTGAAAGGATGCTGTAATAAAGCAAAGATAGGACTTCTTTGTGCTTTTTGATGGAATGAGACAGAATGGCATCAGATTGGGGATAACTTTAAGCACTATCACTGCTACATGAGGAGATAAAACAGAAAGCAGTCAGTGTCTCTGAGTTGTTTTGAAGCAGAAGCCTGTACTTGAGCAAGGAATGGTTGTAACTAGAACCGACTATAGTCTGCATTAAGAACTGCCGTCGGCTGTAATTAATTCTGTGCCTGAGGTCTGTGTTATTGCTTCTGTTATCCAATATCTTGGTTCCAAGATATATGCTATTGGACTTGGGCACATTTATAAAAGAATAGTGTAGTATAAATTTCTAGAACTGATGGAACAAGTAAAAGGAAGGACTGCAGTATGAAGCACCCTTAGCCACTTCCTCAGAAGGGAGGAAAGGAAGCAACCTGATATGTATCAATGACTTTTTCTGTGTCTGGCTCTTTTTAATATATTATATCACCATAACTCTGCAACTTAAGTATATTAAGGTCATTTTTAAAATAATGATTCTAAAGCTAAGTATTTAAGAACCTTGCTCAGTCACACAGCTGAACATAGCAAATCAAGTGATTGAACTGGTCAAATTTATCCTTGCTTAGTGTGGCTTAAAGTATGGACTTTGGACCAGCAGCATTGGCATCACCTGGAAACTTGTTGGAAATGAAAATTCTCAGGCCCTATGCCAGACCTACTGAATCAGAAACTCTGAGAGTGGGGCTCAGCAACCTGTGGTTCAAGCTATATACTGAAGTTTGAGATCCATTGAACTAGTAAAAAGTCTGTGTCCCCTCCCTGCCCCAGTTTGCACTCTATCCCCACCAAATGAGGATTTTAAGAATTGGGATATCAGACTGGTATGTATTAAGACACTTTGTCCATACTATGTGTCCATAATTCCATCATCCACTTAGTTGTTTACTTATGCACTCATTCATTCATTCATTCATTCATTCAACAAGTACTATATGAAGGATTCAATACTGATAACAGATAAATAAAGAGGTTAAGACAAATTACCTGATGTTAGAGAAATAGGGCAGGCACACATGAAACAGTTACATAACAATATCCAGCAACTGACAGAATGCATAATTCAGAGAATACCTCAAGATTTTGGATGAGGAGGATATGATGAAATTGTCATAATAGACCTCATGGAGAATATAGGACTGTAGGATGGTCTAGGAAGAGTGAAAATATTAAAAGATGGTGGTGATGCTAGGGTGGTAGTGGGAAATTCCAAAGCCTAGGAAAATATTTTTTTCCTCGAAAAATATTCTTGATAATTTCCAGAGCAATATCCTATTTTCCTAGATAAGGAAATTGCCACAATGTTTAAGCATTCGCAAGAGGAGGCTGAGGTATAAAGAGTCTTGAAATCAGAAGGAGACCTGGGTTCTTTTTTTTTTTTTTTAAAGATTTTATTTATTTATTTGACAGAGATAGAGACAGCCAGCGAGAGAGGGAGCACAAGCAGGGGGAGTGGGAGAGGAAGAAGCAGGCTCATAGGGAGGAGCCTGATGTGGGGCTCGATCCCATAACGCCGGGATCACGCCCTGAGCCGAAGGCAGACGCTTAACCGCTGTACCACCCAGGCGCCCCTAGAGACCTGGGTTCTATCCTCTCACAGCCAATGACTTTTGGCAAACTTGTGTCCTTATGTGTAAAACAGGAGTTTCAGCACAGCGCTTGCTGACAAAATTACTGTAAAGATTAAGGGAACTAATACCTGTCAGCGTTTCCCAATCTGACTTCTAGGTATGTACTAGAAAAGAAGTTCGGTTTTCAAATAAGTTTGGAGAACAATGAGTTAAATTAGGAGTTCAAGAGAGAATGACTCTCCCAGAGGAGAAATCATTATGTGCTGTAGCCCAAACTTATTGTTCCATGGAATTCCTTTATCTGAGGAGAATCTTTTAACATCTTCTAAGACAAATATTTCAGAGAGTACAGTGTGAAAAATGGTGACCTGTATGATAGTATCTGGGTACAGAGCGGCGATCACTAAATGTTAATTTAACTGGATTTTATGCAGACCAGTTATAGTTCATCTTAGATCTCAGTGTACAGTAATGGAAATGACACAGTAATATGAACACATGGCCAACCATTCTAAAGTCCCACGACTATAGATCAGCATTTCCTTTCTATATATCTTAAAGCTTCTGCCAAGCTTAAATTTTGCACAGAATGTATCTGTTTCTGAAAGTGTTCAGCCTTTTAATATATTGGAGCCTGAAAGATGTAATAACATTGCCAAAAAATATATTTCATAATTGATATGATTTATAAATGTAATCTGTCAAGGTTTTATTTGTAATAAGCAAAAGTCTACATAGAAAAATTATATATGTATGTAATTATACATATATATGTATACACATAATATGCTTCCTATGGTGAACTAGATCCAAGTAAGTGTTGTGATTTGTATACATAAACAGAACAGAAATTGTATAGTGTGTTTTGTAGTCAATAGATATTTTCCATTCCCATTCGGTGTGTCAAACACTGGGCAGGCAAGGTTGAAAAGCATGACAGAATATTTCCTACAAGGTATTCATGAACTGGTGCAGGACAGCATACCCATGTGTACTGTGGTTCTAGAGAGGGACAAACACCCCATGGAAATCAAAGGAGAAAACAATTCTGATAGGGAGGAACATCAATGGGAAGTTTCATCAAGAAGGCAATTCTTGGCCTGAGCCTCAAATAATTACTTTAAATGTTCAGGAAAGAAAAGTGGGTAGATTCTAGGGAGAAAAAAATAATAATTTGGAGAAAGTACAAAGGTATCAAAGTGCAAGTCCCATTCAGAAATAGTAAATAAATCGGTGTAATGAGAGAGTAGAATGGGAGTAAGGAGTAACAGGAGGCTTTGGCCAGGCATCAATGTCAAAGCAAAATTGTGAAGATTGTTAGTGACAAGGTAAGGAATTAAGACTTTATTCAGAAGAACATAAGGTGGTATCAGAAAGATTTGTGACAAGAAAAATCTTTACTTTAAAAAGATATTTCTGACTTCTCAGGGAAATAATCTTGGTGAATCTAATATTTAAATGTAAAAGATAATAATAGTAAAATATCTATCTGTAGAGCACTCATAATATGCTGGGCACATCACAATATTCCATGCCAAGTAATTCACAGATATCCTTTCCTTTAATACTCTCCTAACAAAAGGTAGAAATTCTCTTCTCCATTTTAGACATGAAGTAGTATGCTGAAATTCACACAGTTTAAAATTAAAGAGCAGAATTCAAATCCAAATTTGCTCAGGTTGGTGTTCTTAAAACTATTCCATGCTACCACTCATTTAAAAATAATAAAATAAGTAGAAGGAAATAGTAATGAAAGGTTTTTTTTTTTTTACCTTCTTGAATATAAAAAAACCCCCCAACTTTCTAAGCTAGTATCAAAGTCAGAAAGAAAAGTGATTGAGGAAAAAATAATAGATTTAATTACATAAAATTAACACTTTCTATATAGATTAATTATAAAAAGGTAGAAACACAAGCAACAAACTAGGAAAATACTTTCGACTTCTATGACAGAAAAATAATCTTACATAAAATATTAAATTTTTCTAAAACATAATAAGAAAAATATTGGTTCCCCTAACAGAAAAACAGGCAAGGACAAAAACATAGGAGGATTATTACTGTTGGGAATAGTTGGGGATAGACAGAAATGTGAGGAAATAAACACATTCATGCAAAATTGGTTGGGGTAGAACTTTTTCCTCTTTTTGGAGGAAAGTTTGACAATGTGCATCATAATGTAAAATGCATATTCTTTGATCCGATGATTTCATTTCAAGATATTTTTCTTTTTCTCTTTTTTATTCTTAAAGATTTTATTTATTTATTTAACAGAGAGAGAGAACAAGCAGGCAGAGTGGCAGGCAGAGGGAGAAGGAGAAGCAGGCTCCTTCCAGCTGAATGTGGGGCTCAATCCCAGGACCCCGAGATCATAACTTGAGCTGAACGCAGATGCTTAACGAACTGAGCCACCCAGGCACCCCAAGACTTTGCAAGATTATATCAGAATCTTATGGATGTGAGATATCAATCTTGTTAAAATTATGTTATTTTCTTTTAAATGTACTGAGCAGACTCTGTGGACCTTGGTGTTCTCCTGAATTGTAACAAATTTCCAGGGAGAGGTTATAGGTAGTTTAGAGAGCAGTGGGCTGCCTAATGAGGGACCTTTGTAAAATTTGGCTTGGAGACATGCAATTCAAAGTCATGGCCCCCTTTTCATATGGGATATATTCTGCAGCCCTGGATTACTCAAAAGTTGAAGACTGTTTGGGACTGTATAACTGCATGCATTTTTAAAATGCCATCCTCGCCTACATTCAAGCTTATTAACCCAAGGTCAGGACTTGGAAATTCAGATTTTTTGATGCATTTGTTTGAATCTCACCACTAAGGTTACAGGCACTGTCTTTCACTATGAAACTATTCAATAGCAAATATCAGATACTTGGCACCTAGTTTCCTGAATTTCAGCGACCAACTTACTACCAGAGTCACCTAGATATCACTGTGAAATTTCAGAACTCTCTGGTCTTTTCTCAAAGACACAACTAAATAAAAAGTGAAGCCAAGAGATCAAAAAGTATTTGAACTTGAAAGGAGCTAGAGTTTATAACCCCTATGGTGAAGGAGGCTGAGGAGCAAAGACATTTAAATAACTGGAAATGTTTCATTCTCTTAAAACGCTATCTCAGTTGTTAAAAAATAAACACAACAAACACTTCTCCATAATTTAATATCCTCTTACCATATCTCTTAACATAACATTCCCACTCATTTGAATTTCTGCCAGTCACTGTCTTTGACTCCTTATTATCTTTTCTGTTGAACTAGGAGAAACTTCTAACCTTCACTTTTCTCCAAGCAATATGAATATTGCACAATAGTTGTGTTTCTTCGGTATGGAGGGTAGGAAGCAAGGAGCCAGCAGTAAATACTTTTAATTAAAGCTTCACCCTGACATAGGAAGCAGCCTTTTCCTGACTGTGTACCCAGGGTCATTTTTATCCATGCTAAGGTGGTTACCAAAATCTCATCAAGAATCTGATATAGCTGTGTACTGCCTACCTGAATCAGAGACAGTATTTTGGGTTGGGACATTTAGATCCAGGCACCATGGGACTGTGTTTTGGAAGACAGAAACTAAAATGATATGACATTAATAACACGAATGTACAACATTCTATGTTTTGTTTCAGTTTTTTTTGTTTGTTTTGTTTTTTAGTTCTAGAATATCTCTTCCAAACAAAACAGTTATAGTCAGGAATTACTTCCTGGAAACATGATTTAACTACTATATATATATATATATGACTATATATATATATATATATATATATATATATATATATATATGACTATATTTATATATATATATAACTACTTATCACTGAGTACTAACACAGGACCTCAGCCCAATTCAGAATCTTAAGTTAATTTTGAAAGGTGGCAGGGATGGCTCATAAATGTTCACCAACACATCTGGTAGCTGCCATGTGGCTTCTACTGTTTCTTTCCTCTTCTACTGTCTAAAACACTTTTCACTGGGAGAACTTGTCATCACCACCTGAATGTTACTACTTTTGCCATCTTACTGGGTATCATTATTTTTTCTAACAAGATCTGCCATCCAATACTTACTTTCTTTTACTATGGATCAGCTCGTCTTTGAAGCTTTATATCTTTTCTTTGAGCTTTGATTTCAAGGTAGGAAATAGTTCCTCTAATTTCACAGAGAATGTACAGTCAAAAGTTTAATCTATGTCATGAAGCATTTCCTCTTGTTTTCTCCTATTTCCTGTAACTCTCATGGTTGTTTTTTGCTTTGCTTTCTTTGTTGTTTTGTTTTGTTTTTTGCTTCTCTTTGTATTTTTTTGTCTTGACACGCCTACTTATTAGACCCATTTTCAATGTTTCCAGCTGTTCTGATAATGAGGTATAGGGGTTTTATTTCAGGACCACCTATTGACTGGCAAAGAGCTAGCCTGGGAGAAAACTTGGGTAAGATCTCTTGTGTCAGAATATATCCTTCTTTGCTTTGTAATTTGGAGTAAAGACTTCTCAGTGCAAGCAGACAGATGGATGCCTGGCCTATAATAAAGGCCAGAATGAGACAAGTCCTTCATGGAGGGATTTAGTATTTACTTCTTTTCAGCAGCTTTGGAAATTGTTCTTATGTACAATCACTCCTTTATCCTTCCTCACTAATAGTCTGCTTGTTGCAAAATGCTTGTTTGAATGAATAAGTGAACAATGGTCCCTTAAGGATGGCAGTTTGATATATTCCTCACAGATATGACTCTCTATTACATTTCTTCCAATCCTTCAATGTTCATCTTGTTATTTTCTAACCTAAAGAGGCACCATAACTAGGCCCCATCCAGTGTGGCAAGTTTTCAACCTCATGTGCTGCAAATGTAAAAACAAAACTTAAAAAGAACATGGAGCTACAGCTGCATAAAGTAAAGGGGAAATGTTATTTGCCAAAATTTTTACCATTTTGACCATCTTCTATGATTTAGGTTTTTCCATTAGCTTCATGAGGCTTTGCTAGCTATTGTGTGGTCCATCAATAACCATGTTGAGTAGCCTTAAATGAAACCTGAAACTTTGCATTTTAATTCTAATAGTAATCATTAATATGTACAGAAAGCTTACTGTATGCGAAGTACCCAGCAAGAGCTTTGGTGAATTATTTTTATTTAATTGTCACAACGATTTTCCAAGTGGGTATAATATGGAAAACTGAAGTAAATAATTAAGCTAGTAAGTGGTGAAGAACATTATTCCAGCTCAAGCAGTTTGATTGTAGAAAGTACCACATGTACCCTTATAATGTGGTACCTTAAGACGTTAAAAATAAGGACATTGACCTGGTGTTAAGGAACAAGTTGTCTAACAATACCTTGCATAAACCTGCAAGTTTTCCATACCTATAGTCAACTTTTCCTAGTTTATTTAGAGTCCTTTATGCTTACATGTATTAAATGATTTAATTTATTAAATTTAATAAATTACTATTTATAAATCAAATCATTTATAAAATATTATTTTAGATACAAACATCATTCTAGTCACTAGCTCAATATCCATACTCAGGAGTAACTGCAACCGTTAGATAATCTTTGCTCAGTGTTCATGTTTTAACATCAAGAAAATTATCATCAAATAAAAAAACAAAAACAAAAGCAAAAAAACCTTCCTGTGTCCAACATTTTAGTTTGGCTCATGAGCGTAGCCTGAGAATCACATACCTGAGTATAGTTGTGCTCGGAACAGTGCTTTAGTTAAATACCAACAGTGTCCAGCATTCACTTAGGACTAACTGTGTGGAAAACAATGTATCAGGTGTTATGAGAGAAGGGAACTGTACTATGACGTGCCCTTTTGTGCTCATATTCAGTCTAAAAAGACAGGTACATAGAAGACACACATATGACCTTGTATGATGCAGCCCTATGACTCTCAGGCCTATGTACTTCGTTCTAGGAAGGTTCAGTCATGAAAGAAAGGATTTGTGCTGCCTGGGAGTTGATTCAGGGAAAGTTTTTTAGAGGGGGTGACTTTTGAGCTAGAATCTGAAGGATGAGTAGGAGTTTAAAGGGTACAAAGAAAAGTCTTCTAAGTTCCCTTTTAAAACACACCATTACATGAATTAGAATCACCTACTAGAAAATATGCTTGTAAACATAGCAATGTTGAGAAAAGGTTAGATAAAACATGATTGAAAAATCAATTTGTGAATTTTATAAAAACTAGATTTTTGTATGTGGTGTGAATATTACTAGGTTTTCTTTAATTTTGATAAAACAATTTTAAGTAGAAACCAATGTATAGTGATTCAGAACACTACTCTAGAATCAGAGAGAGAGATGGCTTCACTTAAATCTTGGCTCTGCTACTTAAGTAGTAGTTGGGTGAGTTTATATAAATTACTTAACTTGTGTGAGTGTCAGTTTCTTCCACCAGAGAAATGGGGAGAATAATACTTGTCTTAGTGCATTGCTTTTTATAGGGTTTAACATGATGTTGGCTCTTAAAATATATATATCTATATATTAATTATATTATTAATTATTGATATGTTAATTGGTTATTTTAGTTATATATTATATATTTTATATATAAATGATATATATGAATTTATATTTAATTAGGTTACTAATTACCTTGCAGATTTTTAAAGTCCTCAAAATAGGGAAATCTCTTACATCTTTCTAACCCCACTATGCATAACAAAATTGTCAAAAAGTACTTACCGTAAGAATGAATATCTGCATAAATGAATGGAAGGAGGGAGGGAGTAAGTATATTTGTCAGTGCTTGAATTCTGTCAGTTATCTCCTTCAAAAAAAGGAAAGTTGTCCTTGGAGTATTTCTGTATAGTTAAGTTAAAAATTTATTTTGGGCGCAGGACACTTTGCTGTGTTATAAAGTTGTGATATTATTCTGATATTATGAGTCCATTTGGCTGGATGATCAGAACTACACAGATCCTGTCCTGCTCTGTCTGTCGTCTTTTGGAACTCCCTGAAATTTTACTATAGTTCACTTGAATATACATAGAAATCATAAGAATATTTTTCCTTAAAACTTCATATGAATCTGAAATGAGAAAGCAGTGAATGAAAATGAAAGGTGACATTTTGGGACAAAATTAGCCAGCATTCTAAAGTGGGATATATCAAAAAAGTAGAATCTGTATTAGGACATTGAATCCCGGCAGAAAGGTTTTCTCTTCCCCTAAAGAAAACGTAGCTGATACCTCAAAAGGGTCTCCTGTAAAGAGGTCTTAAAACAATGTTACAGTGTTCTCCAAGAAGCATTGAAATATTTGGACTTAAAAAAAAAGAAATACTTGGATTTAGGCATAGAACTTTAGTGGAGAGCTTTATAATTTTGTCTTGTTGTTATACTATCTTTTTGTTTAACCTTAGCCCTCCCCCCCCAGCCCCACCACATGCACATGCATGCGTGTGTGTGCGTGCTCTCTGTCTCTCTCTCTCTTATTCTCTCTCTCTCTCTCTCTCTCTCTCACACACACACACACACACACACACACACACGCTTTTCTTCCTCATACTGAAAGGAATGTTAGATAAGACTAATTCTATAAGCACCAGATAATGGGAAGGACATTGGCAGGAATGATAGGGAATACGATTGATACTAAGTATAAAGCTGCTCACAAGAGGAAGGTTAGAGCAGCTGTGGATTCATTTAAGAAGACAACAACTGAAAAGAATTAAAGATTTATGAAAGTTAACGAAGTTGAAAGAGTGGAAAAACTGGATAAAGAAAGTATTTGTAGAGGGAGAACCATGTTTAGAATTGCTGGAAATAAGATTGAGGGGACTATGGAAAACCTATAATGGGGGTTAAGTGTGGAGCTCTGGAAGGAAGGGTCAAGAGTTTGAGTGTATCTATAAATCAGGGCTGAAAATAAACTTGCCAAAATGAGAGCAGAAAATAATTAGATCATTAGTGTTAAGCTTCGCCTATGGAATTCAGTGACCCGGCCAGGCCCATAAAATTAACTTATTTGTAAAAAGCATGCACTCTAAAATTAATAGTGCTTTAGCTGAGTATATTTGCCACCTAAAGAGTACACGATATGCTGATGACACTTCCAACCCTGGATAACCTATAAGAGTATGTGACTGGGCTGCCTGAGAAGCACTAGTGAATGAGTTCTTCCCAAGGGTAAGTGCCCTTCTACATGCTTTATGTGTATTCTTGCATTTTCTCCTTGTTACAAACCTATGTCACAGGCATTATTATCTCCCCATTTTGCAGATAAAAATTGAATAGCCAAGAGTTAAATCACCATCCTAGCTATTTAGTTAAGGAGCTGGTCCGACTCCAGGCTTCAGTACCTTACCCACTAGCACAACTGCTTTGTAGGGGTAGCTCCCTAAGACAGCACAGCTCCCCTTTCATTTCTGTGGAATAAGACACTGCTCTTTCTAGATAATAAGGGCATCTACTTGTGCACGAATGCAAATGAATGTGAACTCAGGACTTTTCTCAATGTTTGTTTTTTTTCCCTGAAAGGCGGCCACCAGGCAAATCCCGGTGCGCAAAGCTAGAGAAGTAGCAGTCTTTGTAGATAACTTCCCTCTCAACTTTTTACATTCGATACATTACCAAATCCTACCAACATCACTTTAGATCTCCTGAATCCACCCTCTTCTGTTTCCACTGCCTCAACCTTTTTCTCAGTAGCACTTCTGCTATAGCTTTTCTGTTTTTTTTTTCTTACTGAATTCTTTTTCACTCAGCCCAATATATTCTCCACTTTGCAAGCAGAAATCTTTTCAAAATATTGATTTGATCCTATATCTCTCTGTTTAAAAATCTTTAAATAACTTCCCATTACCTATGGTATCAAAACCAAACTCCTCAGCATTGGTTAGGATAAACAATCTTAGTAAAGATCCCTCCACCTTTCAATGACTTAAAGCTGAAGTTTGTCCTTCTCCAATGTGACAGTCCAGGACAGGGGCTCCAGGGTGGGAAGAGATCTTCTGCCAGTATTCATTCAGGGTCCCAGACTGAGAGTGGTGCAATTACCTTTGTCACACAGTTTCCAAAGTCACCCTGCTCTTACCATTGGAGCCCAGGGAACGGGAGGTGGGGGGGGGGGGGGCGGTGAGCATGTGGACAAAGGACACCCATTGACTTGGGATATAGGGACATCACTCCTACTTGCGTTCCATCGAAGAAAAAGGCATCATGTGGCCACACTTAATGCAAAAGATACTGAGAAATGTAGTTTCTGGTCAGGCAGCTCTGTGCTGTTATTCTGGAAAGGAGAACAGATTATAGCACTCTCTGGCTCATCTTTTCCCCAGCTTCACTCTGTACTATAATCCACTTTGCACTCTCTACTCCAGCCATGACTTTATATTTACACATGAATACATTATCCATCTCTAATTTTCTCTTAGTCATACTGCAGGTGTCAAGTCAAATATTACTTTCTCAGAGAAATCATTCCTCAATTGCAAATTAGGTTAAGTCTGCCTGTACATCACATAGCTCATGATCCTTGTCTCATAGCACTTAGCACCATTTGTTTTTCATTTTATGTGTGGCTGCTTATTTTAATATATTTCTTTGGCACAAATATAGTAAAAGTATGGTAAGAAATGGAAAGATGTGGTCCTTGAGCTGCAAATTTTTATTTTGTAGTTTGGGAAAAAGCACAAAAAGTCTTTCAATATAAGACAACTGAAAAAATGTGTTGCAGAATAGGATTAAGTACTGAATGGGTAATGGTGACACAAAGTGTTATATAATCTCAGGTTAGCTGAATTAGGGCTGCTTTGTGGATGGAAAGTTTCCTGGAGGAAGTAAGAAATGTAGTTAGATCTTCACCTGTAGTGCAAGAACAGTGCCCAGACACTTTGAATAAATGTGAGTCTTTAAAGATACCAGCTAGACACCAAATCTGGAGCCTGAGCTAGTCTGCTGCTTCCCAATAAATTCTTAGGGGTCAGCAGAGTCCTGAGGGAACATCCTTTAACCTCCTGTGACCTCTGCTAGGAAGCAGCTCCAAGTTTGGACTAGAGACAGGAAACACCAATTGTTCTGGAATGTACCCAAGCAATTGGATGCAGAATGGTTGGCATTCAATGTTATGTAGCCCAGACGCCCACTCACTTGGCCTTAGTGGGATGTAAAATCTCCACACTTTAGTGGATTTGTTATAACTTGGCCAAAGTCTGCAGCTCAAAGGAACTTACATCAACATAAAAAATTTCTGAAGTTTTTCAGACTCTGGAGGAAGATTTGTGCCAAGTGTAGTTGCTAGAGGGTGAGACCAAAAAAATGCAACATACAGATGGTGAAAGTACAGATGTGCTCATAAGCATATGTATACACCCAAAGGAGGAAAAGAAATAAAGATCTTCCCCCATCAAACCAAGATTTAGCAAATAAATAACTAATTTTCCTTTCCAGTGAAGGCTAATTGTGACAGAACTTGGTTTCTCATCATAGATCTATCCCCCTGACTCCCTTTCATCTCTCCTGGCAGAGCCTGTCTCCCAGTTTAGAGGCTGAAAATGCCAGGCATGGACCCTTGGGAAAGCTTACAACTATGGTGACCAACTTGGTGCTGATTGGAGGAGGCTTTGGAAAACAAAAACAGAGACCCATAGAGGGGATCATGTTTCCTCCTTCATTAGAGAGGTCATGTACCTCATGGAACTATCACAGATACATTGAAATCGTGACGGAGATGATGCTGACACGCAGGGAATTAAGATGGAAAAATGATAATGGCATCAGTGGGCCAGACCTCCATCGCTGAGCTGTCCAGCCATATCTGAAACTCTGTTAATGTGAGATTGTAAATGCTCTTAGGATTTATGTCACTTTTACTTGGGTGTCCTGTTACCTATAGTCCAAAGTGTCATATTTGATTATCTTAATCAAATGGAACATAAGATTTAGTCAGATAAAGATAAAAGGTAACATAAGAACAAAAGTAAAGATTTTAAATCTGATTTACAAAAATATCTATTTCACATTGTATTTGTTCTTACACTAAGTTTAATCTATCCATGTAGTATAGTGTCAAACCATCAGAGGCTGACAAATTGCAATTATGGTTTTCCTCGGGTATCGAAGCAACTGAAGTAAATATTCAGAAACTGTTGAGTTTCAGTTTGCAGCATTTCAGAATTAGTTGGTCAGTTTTCCTTATGAAATGCATTAAAATGTCCTTTTCAGTCTTCTAGAAATTTAGTTGAAATGTCATGCCCTCTTCACAGTGAATGTAGAAATTTGGCCTCCATAGAGTGGCAAGAAAGTGTGCACCTACAATCTGTCAGTAACAATGAAGTGACCCAAGTAGTCATCTGCCATCTTTATTATAAAAATTATAAATTAAATTCTGTATGCAA
The DNA here is from genome assembly GCF_023065955.2 of Ursus arctos. Classification (NCBI taxonomy): domain Eukaryota; kingdom Metazoa; phylum Chordata; class Mammalia; order Carnivora; family Ursidae; genus Ursus; species Ursus arctos. The sequence goes on from NW_026622775.1 coordinate 17,579,067, forward strand.
TTTGGAAAGGAATCACAATTACAATTGCCAAATCTGGTACAGGATCTTGTAAGGACCAATTAAATTGAGACCCCCTGAAGTTTCAGCTGTTAATATTAGCTTCAGGGTATATCCAACTCTGATAATCAGTTTTGAATGAAAAAAGATAAATCAAAAGCTTCAGTCTAGTTCCTTAGATATTGATATCAAAATTCACATCTTAGATTCCAACCCTCCAAAAATAGAATAAGCATCATTAACCTCAAAACCTGATCTGCAGGAAAAGGCTGTTAGGTGAAACAGACTCGAGGCAATCTTCTTTTTCTAAAACTCTGTGCCCCATAATTTTTCTTTCTACAATGTCTTCTGTCTGAAGTTTAGTCATAAAATCTGTTCCCAACAGGAGAGAAAAATGAGGACATAATGGTATGATCTGTGCTTCCTGCCAAGGTCGCTACTTCTGTGATGGAGGAGCTTTGTACCCTGTTGGTTATTGGATTACAGCCTCTGTTCCTGCCCGCATCCACCAGGGAACCCAGTGCCCTGCCTTGATTTCGTGACCTTTCTGTTTACACTATTTCCCCCTCCGTGCTATGTTTTCCTCTGAGCTATCAAATACTTCTAATTCCTCTCCGCAGCCTCTGAGCTTCCGGCCAACTCCCAGAGGCAATCAGGACACTCCTCACTTTTTTGGCTCTGAACGCCATATTTCCTGCTCACTTAGCTGTTTATATGTGTATATATATATATAAAGAGAGATATCTATAAATCTCTTTATCTTTCTCTCTCTCTCTATATATATGTAATTTGTATGTAACTATCTATACTGTCTCTTTTAAAGTTGAAAAGCTTTGAAACCATAAAATGATTATCTTTTCTCTTAACTACCCAAACCACTTCATTCTTCTTGTTTGTTTGTTTTTAATGCACCATCTTTTAACTCATTTAGAGCTAGCCTTGGTATTTGTATTCTTCCAACATGATTCATTTCTGAGTGGAAAGTTTTCTGGAAGCCTGGATTTTACCTTCTTATAGATTTAAAACTTACATTTTATTCATTTGGAATGGACTTTTAAAAAATGACTTATTCATTTTTCAGGCTCAAAGTGATTCAAACAACTCTGTTTTTCTGTTTCATCCCTAGCACCCTATGTATTTATCACATTGTGCTTGAGTTGCTGTTTTCTCAACTCCCACCCCACTAGACTGGGACCAGGGTTTTGTATATCTCAGTACATGCTTAGGGCCTGGCCCAGGGACTGGAATATAGTGCTTGATAATTCCTTGTGTTATGAATGAAAAAAAAATGATCTTGTTTTAAAAAATTTTTTTTCTTAATTTTAGAGCAATTTATATTATAGAGATACATTCTTAAAATATAGAAAATTTAAATCTGTGTAATTGGAATTATTATTTCCTCCATATATGATACCTGAAGCCATAAATATAGTTTTACATGTGTTTAAATATTTTATTTCATTTACTATATAAAATGCATGAAATGCTGATCGCTCATTTTTATTAAGCTCTACTGTCTTGGTTACTTTGTAAGTAAAATGCCAATTTATTTATTATATCATAGAGGTGGCAATTAATTATTATTTGAATTTTCTTCTTTGCATTTCACCCACATCTTTCCTTTTTTCTTTTAATCTTGGTATTTAATTTTTTAATTTTTTAAAATTTTATTTAAATTCAATTAATATACAGTGTATCATTAGTTTCAGAGGTAGAGTTCAGTTATTCATCAATTACATATAACACCCAGTGCCCATTACATCACATGCCCTCTTTAATGCCCATCAACCAGTTACCCCATCCCCCAAAGCCCAACCACATCCCCTCCAAGAACCCTCAGTTTGTTATGCTAAGTGAAGTAAGTCAATCGGAGAAAGACAATTATCATATGATTTCACTCATATGTGGAATTTAAGAGACAAAACAGAGGACCATAAGGGAAAAATAAAATAAGATGAAATCAGAGAGGGAGACAAACCATAAAAGACACTTAACTATAGGACACCACATCTTTCTACATTTACCTAATGCCTCTGCTCTTTTCTTTCTTCTCTCTTTAATTTTTATTACTAATATCAGAGCATTAAAATATAGGCATTTCTTATGTCCAACAAGTCTCACTTGATGAATTTTTTAATTGTTAAATTCAGTTCTAAATAAAAAAGAGAATAGATGCAAATAATAAATCCTTACTATTTTTACATACACATCATGAGTGACATTGAGGTAATTAATAAGCAGAGTAAGATAGTAAGTTCTACACGTGCCTTCTAAGAGAGAGAGGGAGTAGAAAGCTTAAACACACTTGGCTTCAAATCAAGCTCCAACATTTTATAGCTGTGTGATCTTCAGCAGTTACTTCTTTGAACTTCAGTTTCCCCATTAGAAAATAAAAAATGTGAAGACCTCAGTTGGTTGCTGAGAGGGTTAATGGTATTAAAATATGTAAAGGTTCTAAGACATAGTAGAAGATATTGTTATTACTTCTCTACTCTTCACTGCATCTTTTTATGGAGTTTTTTGTTTTAATTAGACAGACAACTAACTGTATATACTAGAATCTGATTTTAAAATGGAGAAGAAAGCTATATTTAAATAATCTGTTCAAAATCGTTTGTTTGCTTATAACTAACGTAGGATACTAAGATTGTTTACAACTTCATGTTTTTCTTAAAGATTTATTTACTGATTTGAAAGAGAGAGAGCAGGGAGGAGGGGCAGAGGGAAAGGTAGAGAGAATCTTAAGTGGGGTCTGACTTGGGGCTCTATTTCAGGACCCTGAGATCATGACCTGAGCTGAAACCAAGTGTTGGCTATGTAGGCACCACTCAGGCACCCCCACAATTTTATGTTTTTATGGAAAAGCTTGGTATTTTATAGATAAAAAGTGAAACGTACATGTTCATATGTGTATTAAGGTATTATTTCTATTTACAAACTAATTTGTAAAACTAAGGAAATTACTTAGGGAAAGCCAAGTGGGGAAATGCACTTCTACTTGCATCGAGTGGATGGTACAGGCACAACCAAATCTACATGTAATCAGAACGATCAATGTCTGATGTAATAACTTTGAAGTTCTAGGAAACTTGGACATTTTACAAGAATTTTGGCTCTATATTATTGTTTTAAATTTTAGCATGCATAATTCTTATTTTACTTATGATATTTTAATTCCACGAGTGGAGCAAATAGTATGGCCTGACTACTCCAAAGCCATTTGCAGCCTCTTTCTTACGTTCTGTTACCACAGAAGCTCCAAAGCTGGAGTCCAAATACTCGTGTTCTCACTCTCACTTCCAGTTAGGAATGACCATATTACCCAGTTATACACAAAAAGATTAGTTTGAAGTCACTGTGCTTACCTGTTGAGAAACTTTTAAAAAAGGACATTTATAAACTATCCTTTGGCTTTTCCTTACCCATTTCTTCCTGCTTCCACCGGGCAAGCAGATGTGTGCTTTCTGAGGCAGCAGCCATCTCACAACCTTGAGACACCATCTGTAAGCACCTACCTGGATATGCTGAGAATAACTGAAGGAAAAAAGGAGAAAGTTCCTTGGAGCCCTGACTTCTGGCTGTCTGAAATAAATAACCTTTATTTTTCTAAGTACCTGAACAGACTTCGGTTGCTTAAATCTAAATCCAATCCTAACTGATACAGGTGTCCACTTGAACACAGAAGACATTTTATTTTAAAGACTAATTCCTCAATTCTCTCAAGGAAGATATGTTACTAGCGCATTCTAGAGACAATGAAGTGGAATTAATTTATTACATAAAATGGATGATTAAGGCGTTAGGACGTATTTCCTTCCAGAACTGGTTGAGAAAGACTGCACAGAACACTTGCTCTATGAAATGTCATCTGCAGACTACCAGCATAAGCATCATCTGATAACTTATTTGAAATCTAGAATCTCAGAATTCCTCTGCTTCATCGGTGCAGGATCTGCATTTTAAACATGATTCCCGGTGATTCATATGTATGTTAGGGTTTTTAAAACACTGTACAAATTGTAGGCTCTTTGAAATGAAAAAAAGCCTTTAAAAATTTATCTTTTATATCTCTATTTCCTAGTACAATGTCTAAATAGAACATAAGGCCAGCCAAATATTTGATGAATGAAATATAATACTGGCTTAGTGTCAATCATTAAATTTTATTACAGATTTAGTTATCAGAAATCTAACCATTTTTTGCAAAGCAGAGTTTTGGCTATGAGGAAATGAGTAATGGGACAGACATGATGTAAAACAGGAAAACTGGTTGAAAAGTTACAAAGCTTAGGGTGAAAAAAAACAATAGGCTCTAGTTTTGTACTAAAATTAAAAGTTTTAAGGAATACGGGCACCTCCAAGAGAAAGAGTTAAAGATAGAAAATTGAGGAGTAAGTCATGGAGAGATGCCCTTGCCAACATTCATTATTTTTCCTGGAGCCATCTTGATTTATCTATTCTAGGTCAGTGGTTCTCCTATTTGGAAGCATGATGACTCACTTAACTCTGAGGGAAACTAGGAATGCTCTCCCAGGAAAGTACATTTATGCGCACACACACAAACATGCTTCATACAGTTTCAAGAAGTACACAGAATATCCTAAAGTCTACCTATCAAAGGCACCGTGAACTTCAGATACACAGCCCTTCATGGTGTTTGAAATTTTTACCCTACCAATTAGGTAGAATGATATTCTATTAAATCTAGAAATGGCTCAGAAAAATAGATTAAAGCTATCTCCTTACATATCCTAAATCCTAAATTAATTCACAGTTTAACTTTTGACTGAATGGAAGCATGATCCTTCTACTAGATTTTGCCAGCCTTCTCCTGTAGACCTATTGTGACTCGATGAATAAGCCAAGATGGTGTAAGAAATGCTTGTAGATGTGCTTACATGTTGAACTGAGGAACGCTTGGACTGTGGCACAAATGAAGTGTACTCATCTTAAAAATAGGCGGGGAATGTTAGGGACTTACTTTTAATATTATAAGGCTTTTAATGTTAGTGAATATTATGGATTGAATGGTGTCCCTCCCAAAATATATTGAAGTCATAAATCCTAGTACCCAGAACGTGAACTTATTTGGAAATATGGTTGATGCAGATGTAATTAGATAAGATGTAGCCATACTTGAGTGGAGAGGGCCGTTAATCCTGTATGACTGGTGTCCCTATAAGAAACACAGAGACAGAAATAGGAGGGGGGAACACATCACATAACTGACTACACAGTTCTCTGGGGCAACAGGGTTATAGGCAGAAGGAATGGTGAGTACAGAAGTTTCGAGACAGAAATGTATTTGCACATTAGAGGAAGAGAGGTGGCAATTGTAGCTGGATAGAGTGAGAGAGAGAGAGAGTAACAGGAGATAAATTTGGAGAGGTAAATGGGAGGAGACAGATAATCCATAGGCTTCAAGCCATGTAAGAATTTTGACTTCTATGTGATATGTGAGATCCTTGCATGATTTGGTGCAGAGGAGAAATATGATCTGACCATTGTTTTAACATAATCCCTATGGCCACTGTGTGGGAACAGACTAAAGAAGATCAAGGTGAGACATAGATATCAGTTAGGAGGCCATTCCAATAATTATTGGTTTGGAGGAAGTATGTGGTATGAAAGTGGTAAAACTGGTAAGATTGTGAATATGTTTTCAAGGTTTGCTGAAGACTAAGCATGTAGTGCAACATAAGGTAAAGAATGAAGAATAGCTTCAAGAACCCTGACCTGAGCAATTATAAGAATAGAGTTGCCATATTCTCAGAGGTAACATGGGAGAGGACTGTGCTAAGGAGGGATCAGTCTTTGTTTTGGAATTAAAACTGATTATTACACATCAATAGCTGCCCACCTCCTCCTGAGTTGTCTTTATTAACCTAGAAAGACAAACATTCTAATGAATTCTAGTGAGGAGCCTTGGGTCAACCAGTAGGAGAATTCTCAAAGCAATGCCAAATATATGGCTGTAAGTTCAGGCTGTCACCTTTCACCATATGAATAATAAGGTCAAAAATGGTGGTTATTCTCTTCTCAAGCCTTCATTCCTTAACAGCAGGAAGGAGTTGGTCAGAACCAACTACTCACATCCTTTGTGAGCCCAGTACTTAATCCCTCTAAGTCACTGTTTTGAGGTAATCTTGGAAAAGTCACAGGTCTCTCTGATCTCCAACTCTAAAATGGAAATGATTAACACTTATTGTGCCCACTTACCTTTCTCACAGGAATATTGCCAGGGTCAACTCAGATCAGGTATGTGTAATGTACCCTATGTACATTATGTACATATTACAAATGTAATATATGTGCATAGTAGCTTTGACTGTTTAATAACAAAGCTGTAGGGAGACACTATTTTGTTGCAAGCAGACACTTTTCAACTATAAATGCTTATTATAATTGGAAGAAAGTAAGGTATTTTGAAAAAACAGACAACGAACAGCTCCAGATAAGTTTTTACACTTTAAGTGAAAGACAACTAGTAACCTTTCCCCACTGAATAGACGACATTAGTAAGATAAACAGGTTTTGGTGGCAGGACAATATTTAAGGATAGCATATCTTCTGCAGTTCTTGCAGTGGGCACATCTAGGCAGTAGCAAATGGAAATCAAACAGCAAGAGCAAGAAAAACATTTGCGTAATATCTGTCCACCTAACTTTGACGACATGTGAAGGAGTTGAACCAATTGTGAGAGATATCAACTACAAAACAAGGAATTGTAGTGTCCTGTGGACCACCAGGGACAAGTGTAAGTGTAGATTCATAGGACACATAGAGAACTATGGAAGATATGGAAGAGACACAGGATTGAGGTAAGGAAAGAAGAGGTTTTGGCCTTAGTCAGGGACTTAACCACAAGTGACCATATATTACATCAGCTTCGAAATAAAAAAAGATTGGTTGTAAATGTTAGAAATATAGACAGAGGCCCATGTGGATCGTGTGTGCGCATGCATATGCCGTAGATCATTGGCTCTTAGTGGCATCTAATATTGCTAGAAACCCCATTCCTACATGTTCCAGGTAGTCAAGCATGTCCCCGGGAATGTGTCTCTGAAATTCATTTCAGTTGATCCGCTGCATCAGACATTTTTTCCTGCTTTCTAGATACGGTCACTTGCTGTGGGGTCACACTGTATCTCCTGGGCTTTGTTTTCACTTGTGCTGGTATCCCCAGTACTCTTGCCTAGCATTTCTACCTCATTGTGCAGAATAGCCCCTCTTTCTGGATATTACCACACCCACAGTTTACCCTCTTCAGGCTATGCCATGGCCATTCCTGTTGGGAGGCCTTGAAACTAGCAAGGTATCGATTTTTCCACTGGATCTAAAGTGTCGTTTTCAAGATGGCAAGACAAGATTTTTCCAGGACCTCCTTGTGATAAAATTGTACCATGTTCTATGTAAAAGTAACAGAAATGCCTCTGTGTTTGACTTCTCGTTCAAAGAAGAAAATACTGCAATGCACAAAATAATGTTTGATTTAGCTCACTTTAACTTAGATGATCTGCATATGTCATAAAAATAAATCAAGGAAGAGACATATAAATTAATCAAGCTCAAATGGGATGTTGAATTTTTTTAATGCTAGGAATCACTAAGTAATATAATATTATTATTCCCCATATTTATTTCTAACATCTTAAAACATGAAAATAAAGTTTATAGTCAAGTCACAGCTTATAATCAATTCACTACATTTCAGAGTGCCACTGTGAGCTGCTTGCACCAGCTGTTTTGCAGCTGCAATGAATTTGACATGCTCTGGAATCACCATGGAATGCTTCAAATCCTTTGGAAATACAGAATAAAACCTAAAGGAATAAAAATTGTAGTCTGCCATGCTGGACAAAATAAGGGAAGACATATTTTAGAGAGTATGTGAGTATAATTATTTTAGAAAATTCCAGATATGAGTAGCTGTAGTATTTAGAAGATATAATTTCATACATATGTATATATGTATATGATATATGATATATATATATATATCATACATGTTAATGATACCATTTGCAATGATTTAGTACAAAGCTTTTCAAATAGAGAAGAACTGAAATAATTTTACAGTGAATACCTGTATATTTACCACCTATTATTAACATTTTACTATATTTGCTTTATCGCATCTATCAGTCTACCAACTTATCTTATTTTCTATAAAGTTTTGATACTTTCTTAAATTTACATAATACAGAAGTACATGGTTTAGAAGAGTCAAATGTAATGTTCTAGAATATAACTGTTAGTTCCCAATCTGAACTAATGGGTATTTAACATTAGAAGAGACCTTTAAAATTCCTTTACTGTAAGCACCTTATTTTTTAGCTGTAGAAATTAAGGCATACTGATTTGAAAGAGTTTGAGCAAGAGCACCTCTAATTACCTAATTAGTAACTAAACCAAGCTAGGATCCTTACTCTGTATTTTACATAAATATGTAGTTGAATAGTAAGAGAAAGTTGTATAGTGTTAATAAGATGAAGAGAATCATTGAAGCATGTTCTTTGTTATACAATTGAAGTGATTTTAATAGACCAACGCACAGTTGAATTAGCAGTGAGATTTCAGGAGGAAGTAGAGCTAAGTGAGTTAAGAGCTGAACATCTATGAAAATCCTCCCACTGCAATCAAAACAACAACAACGACAACAACAACAACCCCTGCTAAAACAGCTCGGATTCTAGCATCAATCTTGTATGTGTGCCCAGTTTTCAAACTGATGGAATGTCATGGGGATGAAGAATTAAAGCTTGAGTATTGGAAGCACAGAGATTCAGTGGGAGACAGAGGATCTGCTGCTTCAGTCCAGTTTGACAAACTCACAGACTGTCAGAACAGGCACAGTTTAGAGAGCAAGGAGGAATATGAACTGTAGCTTAGACACCCTCTTGACTCCATTGCTGGAAGAGTACTTAAAATGAACTTTCATATTACCCACAATCGATCTGCATTGTGTTAAGCCACATACTTACCTGAGTTGCAACTCTGTTTAGAGAATCAATGTGAAACAATGTAATCTTTTGTTGCTTTTACATTTCCATGTTTTAACACAGATTTTTTTGAAGAGTTTATTTATTGAGAGAGAGAGAGCATGTGCACAAGCAAGCAGGGGGAGGGGCAAAAGGCAGAGGGAGAGAGATTCCAGGACCCTGAGATCATGAGGTGAGCTGAAATCAAGAGTCAGATGTTTAACCAACTGAACCACCCAGGTGCCCCTGACAAATTTTTAAAAGGAAATTTGAGATCAGTGGGTGAACATATGTTAGAAAATTGTTAAAATTTAGAAAATGTAAAATTCTTTACATTTTAATTCATACTTCAGTGTTAGTAAGGCAGCAAATGGGGGTTTTCTCTTTTTTCCCCTTCTTCTTCCTCTCGCATCCTTTAAAACTTTTCTTCTCCAGGACTATTTCTTCAGGCTCCAGCTAAGTGACTAATATATTTTCCCTGAGACCATAGTTTTAGTGATTTAGAATGCTTAAGAACTTACTGGGAAACACAAAATTTAGCTTCTTGAGCCCTAAAAGATTTCAGTCTTGGATATTTTTAACAAACTTTCTGGGTAATTTTTAGGTGATGAACAATTTAAAACTACCAGTTCAAAGAATTCAACATTAGAAGTTAAGAGGTCTGGCTTCTAGTTCTCATCCTATAATGATTATCGACTTATTGAGTGGTCCAATGGCCCTACTTACCTTGAGAATTTATTCCCTATGTATATAGAAGATGGCAAGCCCACCTATAAAGATAAAATAAAATTTTTATCTTGTGGAGCTCTTCTTTGGCACTACAAATAATACAATAGTAATGATCTTGTAGGACATTGGCAAAATTTAAATAAAGTCATGTATTTAGAAACCTAATACAATATTTAATACTTAGGAGTGCTCAATAGATGATAGTTATTATCATATTTATAAGAATTTTTTTATTTTTTCAAATTTTTATTTAAATTGTTAGTTAACATTCAGTGTAATATTAGTTTCAGATGCAGAATTTAGTAAGAATTTTTTATATTATTAAGAAACAGGCATTAAACTCATCTGCTATTCAAGACTGGCCCTATAAAGTGTTGAATTGACTAAAATATGTATGAATAGCAGGGTCATCCTCTCTCTAAATGTTCCATTGATCATAGTTTTATCAGATTACTCAGTTTAAGGTATCATAAAAGAGGGGCATGTGGTCTACATACGGAAAGAAAAAAGTAACAAAGAAAATGTTTGGATCAATAGGTACAGGAAAAAGAGCACAGGAAATGAATATAGTCAACTTTAAAAACAGAAGATGAAGAATATATTGATCTCTTTCACTCTCAATTTGATCATCTTCAAAGTTGGACTAATGATTCCTATTCTCAGGTTCATGAATTAAAACAATTTCTGCCACAAACTACTTGTATAAATTTGGTCCGACAAATTTACCTCTCTGAACCTAAATTTTTTAATCTGTAGAATATAAATAATGCTGGGAAATACCTCATAGACTATGAGAATTCTTGGTGCATGGTACACACTTAGCACTCAGTGAATGTTAGCTAGTGTCAACGACTCATCTGTTAGTTCCCTAAGGGCTGCCCCAGCAAAGTACAACCAACTGGGTGTCTTAATACAACACGAATTTATTGTCTTAGTCCCAGAGACCAGAAGTCTGAAATCAAGGTGTCAACAGGGCCATTCTCCCTCTGACGCTTGTAAAGGAATCCTTCCTTGCCTCTTCCTAGCTTCTAGTGGTTTGCCAGCCATCTTTGTCATTCCTTGGCTTGCAGCTATGCAACTCCAGTTTCTGCCTTTGCCATCACATGGCATTCTCTCTGTGAGTCTCTGTCTTCACATGGCCATCTTCTTAAGAGGTCACCAATCATGCTGGATTAAATGCCCATTCTACTCCAATATTCCTTATTTCAATTTATTATATCTGCAACAATCCTAGTCCCAAATAAAGTCATTTTCTTGGGTATGTAGGTAGTTAGGACTTTGGTATTTTTTTTTTTTTTTTGAAGGGGACACAATTCAACCCATAACAACATGTCACTGCCTACTTTATCAGGGTCACAATGAACATTATATGAGATGACAAAGATGAAAGAACTCCATCTATAAAAATATAAATGTTATATGTAGGTTTTTTTTCCATAAAAGCTTTCAGGTAGATGAAGAGGAATTATTGAAATGAGAAAGAATACCAAATGTAATCATATTTAAACCTAATCAAAAAGAATTTAAATGACACTAGAAAAACATGTCAGCAATAATGTTTCTGAAATGACAGGATGTACTCTTTAGTTGTCATCTTCTTTGGAAGTAGATTGTAGAATGCTGAAGTTGAGTTTGAGAGATTATGTTGGTCTAGAAATATTAATGAGACTGTGATATTTTACACGGTAAAGTTCATATCTTATTCTACTACCTATATATAACAAATAATAAATATTTTAGAAGTATACAGTTGACCCTCAAACTGCAGGTGTTTGAACTGTGGAGGTCTACCTATATGTGATTTTTTTTCTATCAGTACAGTATCATAAGTGTTATTTTCTCTCTCTTATGATTTTCTTAACTTATTTTTTCTAGTTCACTTTATTGCAAGAATACAGTATGTAATACATATAACATACAAAACATGTGCTAATTGACTCTTTATGTTAGGTAAGGCTCCCAGTCAATAGTAGGCTATTAGTAGTTATGTTGGAGAGTCAAAAGTAATACATGGATCTTTTACTGCATGGGGGGGGGGGGCGGTGATTCAGCATCCCTAACCCCCTCATTGTTCAAGGATTAACAGTATACCAACTGTTTTTCTTGTTAGTGACATAAATAAAATTTACTTTCCACCACAAAGAGTAACTATTAGCACCCCATCTTTCTTTCTTCCATAAGAATGGGAAAATGGATATAAAAACCTTGCCCACAAGTCCATAGTTAGTAAATAAAAATGCTGAAATTCAAGCCCATCTTTTTGAATGAAAATCTTGTCTGTTTTTCTTTGGTTGCTCACCTGTTTCTATTTTTGTTGTTGCTATTTTGTTCTATTAATAGTACTGGTAGTACTAGATGTGAAGTTCACAGTAGTGGACAATAGAGGATGTAACCAAGACCTTCAGAGTAATTGTCCTTCGATCAGAACTCCCCGTAAGAATGTAAGGCCATGCACTTGTATTTTCCTCTCTGAAAATACTTCCTGTCATTTTTTGTTGTTGTTCTTAGTACGTTTTCTAAATTAATATCCAATTACCTTACAAGAAATAGAAATGATTCTGTGATAGCAATTCGTTCCATTGAAATGATTTTATATACACACACACACATACACACACACAACATACACACAGGCACTAACCATTTCATTTTTGTGCGGCGACCAGTGATCTATGACTTTGGATTTACCTGAATCCAAGTACAAACTCGATGAGATATGAGCTGAAATCAGTAAGTGTCAGGTGCAGGCAGAAGAAACAGCATGTCAACTAAATTCTGCTTGTTCTACTGCTTCCCTAGAGAACACTCAGTCAGATTTATGCCATGATTTTACTGTAGTGGGTTGGCTTACAAAAGATCTTTTCTATACCAAACACAAAAATTATGTTCACCTTGGGAAAACATAAAGGTCTGTCTCCAGAAGCTATTTCCAGCTGGCCTTCCCTAACCAAATCTCAGTGATCAGACCAAAGATACATGTTTTATGCTAAGATCTAGCAAAAGTCCAAACTTTCAAAGTAACATCTGCAGAGAAGTTGCAAGCCAACATAAAAACATGTTCATTGTTATTGAAATTTTGAAGCCTGCATTCTTTTGTATTTTTCTGCCTCAGTGGGTATTCTTTATTCATAACCTCTCCAAGGCATTTTCTTTGGAACACAAAAGGATGGCTTGTATTCTATTTTTTTATTCTCATAAATTATTTGTTAGTTGTCAAAGTCTAAGTTCTAAAACGATGTTTTAGTTCCTTTTACACCTACTTACATAAACCTCCAGTTCCAAAAGGGAGCACCTGGAAAATTTATAGGCCACACTTTCTACATTTCTAAAGAATTAATAAAACACTGATTGGATTTCTTAAGGTCCGTGTGATATGTTTGACTCTAATTATGTGATTCAGATAATTATACTTGGCTAAAATTCCAGAGATTAAAGAATGTGACCCAGGGAGTCTTGGTGTAGAAGAAACTTAGAACTAGTTGATTGTCCTGTCTTCAGATGGGTTTCACCAAAGTTACTCCATTTGATTCACTTTGAGTCCTTCAACAAATGTGGACTTTGTACTTACTATGTACCAGAAGTTATGGGGACTGCAAAGGAAACAGAAGTTGAGGTCAATTTAGGGAACTTAAAATTTCTATAATGGATGCTTTTTTTCAACAGTCAAGACATGGGAAACATTTGAAACAAATAAACAAAAAGATAATCCATACACTTATGAATCTCAAACCCCAATGATAAAATGCCAAGTATATGGTACAGAAAATAAATATAAAAAGAGGACTGATGTTCTTTAGTTCTAATAAAAAACTTCAGTGGTTTAATTTCATTTTTTATGTTCAAAAACAATTAGTAAGACATGTCCTATATAATTCATTAGTTATCTTTACTCGAAAATGCTTCTTTAGCTAAATATTTAATTAGAAACTTCTTTGGGGAAAAATTTTCAGTGTTAAGTAATTAGGCAAAAATAAAACAAAACAAAAACACATTTTATCCAGCCATTGAAAAAAAAAGGATTTTTTTCTCCACTTCATATATGTGTGTAATTTATAAGAGGGAAGGGTGGGGGGCTATAGGCGGGGTTAAATTAACTCCTCTTGAGTCTGTGATATTTATAGTTTTAAGGCTTTCTGCTGGGCTTTCACTTTTCACAAGAGGGCAAGTCTAACATAGAAATCATCTATTTTTTCTAACCACATCTTAGCATGCCAGTAATTTAGTCTCCTGATTTCTCATATAAAGGGGAATGGCTAAGAGATTGATTTGAGAGGTAGCAGGGAAGCAAATTGGTCTCTGGTTGCATTTCTCAATAAGAGTCTTACATTTCCTTTTAAAAAAATAGCTACAAACTTTCGACACCTATTTAGTTTGCCACCTTCAGTGTTCTGCTTTATTCATTCTCACTCGAATCCAAAGTCAATCTCCTCTATTTGCTTGGCTTTTGTCAGATAAGAATAACAGGTAAGGAATGGATTATCTCTAGACTTCAGATCTCCTTTTACCATAAACACACACAGACACATGCATGTGTGCGTGCATGCGCGCGTGCACACACACACACACATTTACACGGCACATTTTAGAACTTTAATTTCTTGCCTATACCACTCCTAAAACTTCCTTAAGGAAAAGAGCTGATACATTCACTCTCAGTAAGATATGACTGAAAAATCCAAATTCTTTACTGTTCAATCATTAGATATGAACCACACTTCTTTAGAATAGGGACCTTGTCTGTTTTACTCACTGCTATATCTTCAGTGTCTAGGGCAATGAGTAGCATTTAATACATGCTCAATAAATGTTTGTTGAATGAATACATGCATTCAAGATAAAGTCTTTAGGCAAGTCCAGCAGCTATAGGCATCAGGGGAAATTTCTTTTTGTTGTCCCTGAAATACTTCTTTCAAGACTGGTTGTAATTTTATATAGGACCACACATGTAGTGAGCGTCCTTCCCTGTCAGCTGCCTGCCCAGCTTCTCCATCCTCATATTAAAGAGTGTAAATCTTCACCTCTACCCTGAATCTAAACACAGACCTGATGAACCTCGCTGGGATTATTACAAATGCAGTATATTAGATGAGTTTTGGCAAAGAATGAATTGCTAATCCTCTGAGCTCCCCAATCCCACCAAGCCTCACAACTACTGAGGGTCAGGCTAGGCCTAAAGCAGCACAGAAGAAATTTCTGTGGGGGTGCATGGGATTGATAAAGGAAAAGTGGTTCTGTGTTTCTCCTAGGAGCACCTATATAGAATCTTCTAAGGATTTAAATAGCTGTATGCAAAGGGACAATACTGAGGCAGCGGATGTGGGATATAACTGATTTAAATGTTTATTTTTGTGCCACTGACTCTTGACTCCTGAATTGGAGGAGCCAAAGAGAAGAAAATATTAAGAAACCTCACAGCATTGATCCTCCCATGCTGTATGAGGAACTTTCTCTATTGCTGTGTAAATAGCAGTAAATAGTCACAGGACTGGCAGGTACTCACAAAATAGTCCTTTATTTCCATACTGACTGTTGGGATGAGATCCACCCTCCTGCACCACTGTGAAGCCTCCAAGAAACAAAGATACTAACATTCAAGTTCAGTATTTCCTGGCTTAGATTGCAGCCATGTAAGCCAAAGTTTCCATACCAAATTCTAATCTTGAGGGTCTATTTGTCACCCATATATATGTGTGTGTGTATTTATATGTATGGTATATGTGTATATATGGGTATAGAGCCGCCTGCCCAACCTAGCTTTCAGTCACTGACACTCCCTCCCTGTCTTCTGGGCTGAGCATTGACAGCAGGAGCTCTTAAATGAAACCATTTCACACACACAATGCAAAGCCTTGAAGTCCCTGTGTGTCTGTGTCTGCTTTTGTCAAGGGCAGCAGAGCATATTTGTAAACATGTGGCATGGAAAGAAGATCCAGGCAAAGACAGCAAGCCCGTGGCCCACCAATTTCCTGTTTGTCTCTGACATTACGTTACCCCTGGCAACTAATGGGGGAAATAATCTCCAAGAGAACAGTACTTCTTTTCCTTATTATAAGTTCAGAGTTTGGCAAGTAAAATAAATTAAAACCTTCTAACTGCCTTCTTAATTACCAAAAGCTTTTATGTCCCTGTTCCCCTCCTCATTAACTTTCCTCCTTCCTTCTCTTTCGAAACAGGAGAAAAAACAATAGAAATAGACACCAAGACAGAGATAGAGAGATGGATGAACAGAAAGAGGGGTGGGGAGAGGGAGTTCTTTTTCAGTATTTTGATCTGCTGAAAACTATAATGCATTGAATTCATGCAGGAGAAACTTTTTTTTAAATAATTTTTTATTATGTTATGTTAGTCACCATACAGTATATCCTTAGTTTTTGAGTAGTGTTCCATGATTCATTATTTGCGTATAACACACAGTGCACCATGCAATATGTGTGCTCCTTAATACCCATCCCCGGCCTATCCCAATCCCCCAGCCCCCTCCCCTCTGAAGCCCTCAGTTTGTTTCCTGGGGTCACATAACACCTGCTGACCTACAGTGAATAAGCTTCATTTTAATATCATAAAAATGACACAGCTGGGTAGATCAATGTATCTTGGATGACTTTTTTTTTTTATCATACAGACAGACAAAAACAAGTCACATAAATCCATTCATTCATTCAGTTGGCACTTGCTGCATAGAAAGCATTATGTTGGACATGTACATTCTTACTTTATTCCTTTTCAAGTAGCGTTGAACCCACTGGGAAGTGGAACACTGAAAAGGTGAGATAACTTGCCCTTGGTCACATTATGGTAGATTCAGGGCCTGTTCTGTTCGATCCCAAAGCTGGCATGCTCCTGACACTATGCGTTCGTTCCATATTGAGATGCCTAGTGTCCAAAGTAGTGCAGAGATAAAGTGTTAGGGATTTTGGGAAGAGTACCCCAAAATAAGGAAATTATCACTAAGAAACTGAGCAATTAAATACTTAACTATCTTGTTCACTGTTCTTTTAGTGAGCAATATGCAAAAAGAAAGGAAGAAAGGAAGGAAGGGAGGAAGGAAAGAAAGGAGGTAGGGGGAAAGAGAAAATTAGAGACTGCTGACTAATAATGATCTTTCAGAATCTAACACATAGATTAGTGCAAAATGGAGAGTATTTAGTAAAAATAATTATCTGACCTATGTTTAGGCTTATGTTCATGTCACACAAAATAAGGAGCAAAATCTTATTTTGGAGTAGTGATTTTCAGGCCACTGTGTCATAAACTGCATGGAAGTCATTTCTTAATAAATGACTGCTAAAAAGATTTCATCTCCATACCAATTTTAGTATATGCCATCTCATTGTCAGAAGTCCTCAGACAATATTACCTTAGATATTCAGACCTTTGATAACTATTTGTACCTTTTTATTTATTTATTTTTTTTTACCATCTCAGGAATACCTTCGTATTCTGGAAAGTGCTCAGATTTCTCATTATACTAGCCAAACATTTAAACATTCTGTTAACTGATCAGCCATTTGTTCCACAATCTCAGCTGTAGGTAATGTCTTTTAAATCTTTTACATTATTAAAAATTTGATTTGGGGGAACCTATCCTTACATTAGAATCCACTAAACTTTAAAAACCAATTATGTTCTGTTTATACAAATCTTTTCTTGGTATTAACATTGCCATTCATACTTCAGATTGCTGTAGTACATATGTTACTAAAATCAACTCACAGAGGCGCCTGGGTAACTCAGTTGGTTCAGCATCTGCCTTCTGCTCAGGTCAAGATCCTGGCATCGAGGATCATGGGTCCTGGGATCAAGCCCCATATAGGGCTCTCTGCTCAGTAAGGAGTCTGCTTCTCTCTCTCCCTCTGTGTGCTTGCTTGCTCTCTTCCAATCTCTTTCTCTCCTTCAAATAAATGAATCTTAAAATCAACTCACATCATTAATTACTTATTTCATGGAGAAAGGACGTTTATCAGAATATATCTTAATTTCTACTCATATTAGTACTCTAAATTTTACATAATCTTTAGTTTCTTTAATTTGTTTAATTTAGCAGAGACAAATTTACTATGATTTAGCTCTCTTACTTATACAGGCTCCTTGCCAGAAAAAGCCCTAGCAATGTTTATAAGGTCATAATAATTTTTGTGAAATTTACAATGGTAAGAAATTTTAACTGAAATTGATTAAGACTGCTATCTCTTTCCATCCTGATTCGCACCCTCCGCCCATGTCAGGCCATACTGCAGTGGCCACAAACATGTGTGGAATCTGGCTAAAGAGTAGTTAGTTATCTTAGGGATACTTTGGGTTTAGTGGAATACATTTATGTGGTTCACAGTTACTTTCCTATACAGGTACAGTAATTGCTAACTGACTGGTTGCACAGATGGCTTTTCCAGAAATCCTAATCCTGACTCAAAGGACAGAGCCAGAGGTCCTTTGATTGTCATCAATTCAAAGACCACGGTGACTACATTGAATAACAAAACTTAAAATACCCTGAAATCCTAAGGTTCTCTATGAAAGACACTTGGTAGAGATTTTCCCCAAACAGTAGTCCCATCTTATTTACAGGGGATGTATTCCAAGACTCTCAATGGATGCCCGAAACCAGGTAGTACTGAACCCCATACAATAATGGGCTCTTGAGCAAGAAGGGTTTAAACTATGCAGGTCCATTTTTTTATAGTATAGTACTATAAATGTATTTTCTTTTATAATTTTCTTAACATTTTCTTTTCTCTAGCTCACTTTATTGTGAAAATATAATATATGACATTTATAACATGGGAAATATGTGTTATCAACAGTTTATGTTATCAGTAAGTTTTCTGCTGAACAATAGGCTATTAGTAGTTAAGTTTTTGGGGAGCCAAAATTTACACACAGATTTTTGACTGTGTGGAGGTTTTGTTCAAGGGTCAACCTTACTTTGTTTTTTCCTATACATATCTACTTGTCATAAAGTTTAGTTTATAAATTAAGTACAGTCAGTGATTAATAATAATAACTGATAATAAAATAGAACAATTTTAACAATATACTTAAATAAAAGTTATGTGAATGTGGTCTCTCTCCCTCAAAATATCTAAATGTACTATACTCACCCATCTTCCTCTTGTGATGGATGATATGAGATGATAAAATGCCAACATGATGAGATGAAGTGAGGTGAATGATGTAGGCATTGTGACGTAGTATTAGGCTACTATTGACCTTCTAATGACATGTCGGAAGGAGGATCATCTGCTTCTAGACCACAGTTGTCCACAGGTAACTGAAACCACAGAAAGCAAAACCACAGATAAAGTGGGGCTACTATATTTGACAGCTGTATAACATTAGTAATAATGAATGTGTAGAGCTAAGAGAGACTTTAAACTATTGGGGGAAAAGGTCATGTTCAACAATGCTAAAGCAAAGACTAAATTCTCTTCCTATTCTCTCTATAGAAAATAGTACAAAATTATTATAATATGAGAGAATACAGAGAAAAAATAGGCACAGACAATAAATTAATAAAACTATTATGCTTCTTCTGGCATTTTGATGCTAAATGTATTTATAACCTTGGAAAAATTCGAAATTTATTGCAATTTTCTTGTTTTGTGTGTATATATATATACACACACATAAAACAAGGAAAAAATATGTATATATGTGTATATATACATATATATTTATATCGTGAGAAATATATATGTATATATATATTTCTCACGATATTTAAAGGTATCTCCAATTGTATAAGCTTCCATACTGACAAAACCTGGATTCAACCTTGTAGGTTTAGGTTTCCTAAACCAAAATAATTCACCTTATTTTTCTAAGAAGATTAGAGGTTTATTTCAAGTTCAGTTACCAAAAATAAAGGTTTGTTTAAATTTTTCCCTCTTTATTTTCATTAGATTCTACCAAGGTGATGGACATTTAGAATGTTGTTCTTCACATGGCAATTCTGTTATGCTGCTTCATGGCCTGACAAACTAAATCAAAGCAAATGGTGTAGAAATTTGCAAGGATTTGGTTTTGCCATCTATTGAGTGACAGTATGAATTAGATTGCCTATTCCCTTTCCTCTGGTCTCTTTGGTTATACATTTTGCTAAGTGAGAAAAAAAAAAGAGACAGAAAGAGACATATCACAAATAATATGCAGCGATTACATAGTATATATCTTAACTTAGGACAGACTTCCAACTTCTCTGTGGTTTAATTTCAAAAATTATGTGGTACCACTGATACATGCCTCACAGGGAAATTCAGAGGGTTGGTAATATAATACCAATAAAAGGGCCTGGAAGAAAAGTGGCCCCTAAGAGTGAGGTGGTATTATACATAATGTGTCCTGAGCAAATGGGATTATTCCAGAATGGCTGCAGTCCCTTAGTTTTGTGAATAATCCTTTAAAAGCAAAGAGATAAACCCCTGAGGTTAAGTTACAGCTTGATGAAATACTTGAAATGACCAAAATTGGAGTTCAGACATTGATGTACTTCGGAGATACGGAACAGCTACAACTACCATTTCTTACCCTTGTCCAGAATAACGTCTTATTATTCTGTCCTCTGTAAATTGGAGCTTATTAGGCTGAGCGACTTTTTGTATACGTTCTACGGCATAACACGGTGGCTGCCGCCAGATAAAAGGGGTGCTGAATATGTTTTCGTGCACCACTGGCCATAGGCTTAAATTTTTAGTTATTTCTATTTCTTTCCTACCTACCCAACGCCTTTGTTAAAATAACAAAACACAGAAGTTACCACTTTAAACATTTACTCATTTACTTATAAAATGGCAATACTGAGAACAAATATCATAGGAGTAAAAAAATTTAATACAATTTAAATCTCACCAACCAATGCAAATTTAAATCCTGTTCTAACTCATTCAGGGCATTTTCCTAAATTCAGAGTCATTCAAAGACACACTATGGACTCTCAATACGTTGGTGCGTTGGAACAACCTTGAGAGAAACCCCTCTCACAGAAAACAGACTCTGAACTTCCTTGGGAGGTTTTGAAGTGCCACTCCCAGCTGATCAGAGTCAAAGCATTACGTTGCCTCCTTAGGACTTCTGATTAGTTCTTAGCTCACTTGGCAGGGGTTTCCAGATTTTTACATCTTTTTGCTCCATGTGGCCTGAGGTAGAAAAGAAATATCCATCTCAGTATATAAGTCTTTTCAGGAGGCAACTCTGCCCAGATTACCCAAACATCTCAGGGCTTTCTTTCTGGGAAGGTGTTTGTTTTTTATTTCTGCTAATTTCTCTACTTTGGAAGAAATTCTGTCCTTTACAATGCTAACTGGCATAAAAGCTAATATGCACTAAACTACCTTCTTTTAAAAGCTCTTCAAGCTTTTTCTTTTTATAACGATTTCTTCCCAGAAGCTTCTAGCACTAACTTACTTCTTAAAGGGACCTCAGATGTTTATCACAGCCTTTATTTTAAAAAATGACTTGCATAGCATACTCAAGTTTTGAAGGGTTTATACAAGTTTCCTCTCTTAAGTAAAGAGCCCTTAGTCTAAACAAAAACTCAAATACCGGGATTTTCTTGATAAGCAGAAAAATTACATTTCTGGAAAGTGTTTAAATTCTACTTGATAATGCAACTCATTCCCACCAAAATAAAATGAATATTCCTACGGGTATTCTGTTATGAAAATAGGTTTCCTTCTGTCTTTCTTGGTAAGCACGAATTGTTTTGACAGTTCTTGGTAAGAGAAAGGCAGCTACATGTATAGATATAATTTTCTTGGATGCAAATTTCTGTTACTTCCCCTACCTCCCATTTGCAATTATGTGTTGCTTTATGAAGCACCTGTGACACTGTTAACTTTATTTCTCCAAATAAATAGGGTCATTTATTCTAGTTCTGCTCCAATAGCTTGAAAAGTTCCCATTAAACACCCAGGTATCTTCTTAATTAAAGCAAATGCTAAACTCTTAAAGCCCCATTGGAAAATTCCTCTGATGTTTCACACAGTCGCCAAATCAGCAGTGAAGGCTTCTGTTTAAGCTTCCTTAAACTACAAAGGCATTTCTTCAGCTGTGAGCCAGGTACTTAGCTGGTGTAACTTTTCCAAAGAATTCCAGAAGTAACCCTTAGCTTCTTGTGTTGGAAAAATATCTCTTATTTATATGAAGAATCAAAAGCTATAAATGAAATCTAGTCTTAGGAAATTATTCCTGGAAGTTTACTGCACAATATTTTGTTGTACAAAAACCCAGTTTCAAAAGAAATCCATCCTTAATTGGGAAAAAAAATCTTCATGTGAATAGTGAAAATGGTCTAGCCTGAAGCTCTTAAAGGGGCAACATCTCAACTGGTATTTTTTATTGATTCAAATAGCCATGACATCTGGCATAATTCTGGTTAACAGAACCAGGCAGTTGTTTTTGAATTACCTCTCCACTTAAATAATGCCAGATGTGTTTCTTTTCAGGATGTTAACAAAGATTCCAGATTCAAAATATGTGAAAAGAGGCATGGGGTGTGTCTGCTTCAGAGTTGTCCCTACAGGTGAGCCCACTTTTTATTACTTCTGTTCTAATAGTCAGAGCCATGCTTCATATAAAGGAGGCTAACGTTCGTGTACCTTCCCAACAGCCTCCTCCTGTCTCACTGTCCTGAGTTGTCCCTCATGCCAATCCAGCCTTTATACCCCTCATGCCAATCCAGCATGTCCTTCATGCCAATCCAGCCTTTATAAAGTTATCATCTGAACATGTGAACTTGGGTGGAAGATCTTCAAATGTTCTCCATTTCTCATAGGAAAAAGTTCAGAGTCCTTAACACGATGTTCAAATCCTAATCTGCTTTGGCTCTTTCTTGATGGGTCTCCTAATGTGCTGCCCTTCTCTGGTAGCCTAGCACCCCACCAGTCTAAACATCTTGACCTCTCCAAACTCTGCCCCTTGACTCAAGCTGCTTTTATTGTCTGAAAGTCCTTTCAATCCATAGATATGCTTCAGGTATTATTTCTTATAACACCTTCCCCAAGAGACACCTTCTCAAATATTCCTACATGCAAAAAAAATCTTTCCTTCTTCCACATCATATAGCATTTATAAATGTTATGTGCATTTATAAAATCTATTTCATGATGCCTTATGTGGCTGTTTAAATATGTTTCTGTCTTTTCCACTCATTGTAATCTAGGACACAGAGAGCTCTGTATCTTACCCATTGCTATAGGCTCTTTTATAACTTCTTCCCATTACTTCCCCATCCAAGGCCTAGCAAAGCATATACAACTGTACACAATTGTGTGTACACACACAATACCAAAATACAAATATATAAAAGGATTTTTTTCATCAGTTCGAGCTGCTATAACAAAGTACTATAGACTGAGTGGCTTATAGAAACAGACATTATTCCTCACATATCTAGAGACTGGAAATCTCAGATCAGGGTGCTAACATGGTCCAGTTCTTTTTTTTTTTTTTTTTAAGATTTTATTTATTCGATACAGAGAGAGAGAGAGTACAAGCAGGGGGGAGCGGCAGAGAGAAGGCAGGGAGAGGGAGAAGGAGGTTCCCTCTGAGCAGAGAGCCCGACGTGGGGCTCGAATCCAAGATCCTGGGATCATGACTTGAGCCAAAGGCAGACGCTTAACTGACTGAGCCACCCAGGCACCCCAGCATGGTCCAGTTCTGATGAGAACCCTCCTAAGGGTTGCAGACTGCTGACTTCTCTTTGTATCCTCACATGGCAGAGAGCATAAGGGAGAAGCCAGTTTTCTCATGACTCTTGTAAGGGTACTAACTCCATTCATGAGGGCTTCATCATGAACTCATCTAATCCTAATTACCTCCCAAGGTCTCACCTCCTAATACCATCACATTAGGGGATAGGCTTTCAACATATGAATTTTGGAGGGACACAAACATTCCATCCATAACAGAGAAAAAAGTGAAAATTATGTCTTCTCCCACTTTCTGTCCCCCATTCCTCTTTCCCAGAGGCAACCTGACCAGGTTCTTATGTATCCTTACATATATTTTTCCCCCACGCTCTCTTTCTTTCTCTCTGTCTGAATTGATCATGGTGTTTTGTTTCAAAATTAGAATGTTTGCTTGATTTGGAAGAAATGCCAGTTTCCCTTCGTTCATATAACTACCAGTAAATTCCTAAGATAATTCCTAAAATCTTTCAAATATTACCTGCGAAACGAGTTCTCAGAGTGCTGCTCTACAGCTTTGTCTTCACTGTCTATGCTCACGCACGCACGGTCAGATGATATTTGCCCACTGACAGAGTCTCTGTAGCAGAAAAATAATAAAGTCCATAAAATAAAATTATCTTTTGAGTACCTACAATTTAGCCAATCTAGCACTTTATCTGGCAGTCTCTTTTGTTATATTAATCCACACAACAAATATACTGATTTTTGCCTCTCATCCACAGGCATAGATGCAGACTGAGGATTAAGACTATAGGGCTGGCCGGTAACTGGAATGCAATTCAGCTCAGGTTTATCAGACTCCAAATTCAAGTAGAATCTCAAATCATGGAATTGTATGACTCCATTATTTGGCTCTATCACTTTATAGTTATTTTCTTTCTTCCTTCCTTTAGCAGTTAGTCTATCTCGAGTTATGTCATTTCCATGTTTCAGGTTGCCACAGGATTATTATAAAAATAAATTTTATATAATCCAAGGAGTATTTCCAAGTAGTTTTGGAAGGAAAAAAAAAAACTGAAAGTCATCCTTAATATCCCTCCTTAATTTTAAAGTCTCTAGGGATAAATTAAAAAGTCTCCTGGAAATTCATGCAGTAAATTTGTCCTAAGAATTTCAGGGTTCTAGGCTTGTCATAATAGCAGCATGCAAGCTGATTCCTTACGAATACCCCCAAAATTGATAAAGTTAATGAAGATACTCAGAAAATAAAAACTGGTACAGTGCAGTTGAGCTTTTTATTTGCCTGAGTTAATTGTCTCAGAATCCTTTTGAGCTTGTCTTCATCCCTTCCAATTTTTCTGGTATTATGTTGAGATTCAAATTTTTTCTGATTTGAAACTTAACAGCCATAACTGAGACACAAACCTAATATTGATGTCTTTTTTTGTCTTTCTTTCTAACTATGAGACTATAGTTAAACAATTAAATGTTGATTTAACAAATTCTTCAAGAAAGTAAAAGCAAGATAGTAAACTAGAAAACATACTGAGTTCAGTCTCAGAATAAGACATGGATTAAGCCTTTCTTTTTTTTCTTTATTTAATCTGCTCATTCATTCATTGAATAGACTAAATCTACTTGGAATATGACAACAGAATAAGTAATTATTGTGTATTATTATTACTGTTATTATTTTGCACCTTGGTCTCTTTATAGAGAACATTCTGGCAGCTGAGGAATCTACAAGATCATTTCAAGGACTAATATTCCACTCTATTTTTTCCTTGAGAACTTGTGACTTTAGACTCTGTGCAACCTGGGACTGCTAGAAAGAAGAGGGTTTTGTGAAAGGAGCACATGGAGCTCCCTATAGGGTGATCTTTTCAGCTTTACTGCTTCCTTGAGTTCTCAAATTGTGGTGGTGACTGAGTCCTCCATGCTGCCTGGTCTTTGATTAAAATAAGACCTTTGATATCAGGGGAAATAAAGAACTGAGAGTTCTGGCATGGAAAGCATTTCACATTTCCTTTGGAGCTATGGGAGTTGGACTGGGTTGTGGCATCTTGCTTCTGGTGATTTGATGACACCATCCATTTTAAACAATATCCTTCTCCTCCCTTCATAGCACTGAGGAACAGTTCAGGACATCATTGTCTTATCTGAAAGACGCAATGACTACCAGGATTAGCTCTGCTTTGTTATAACACTTATATAAAAGGCTTTAAATATTTAAATGCAGATATAATGGAGGGCTTCCTATAATCCCCACATCTGGTTAATAATCAATTAAGAAATTCTGATGGCAAAATATATAAAATCTATTACTATTATAATAGTTTATTCTTCGAAATAGTTTGCACAAGAGCAGTTGATTTGGAGAGGAAGTAAGACATTAATTTAAAAGACTAAAGAGATATTTGACCTTCATGGTTCTTCAAGCTGGCAAACAGGTCATCCAGATATATGCTTATTCAGGAAGAACTAGAACATCCACGGGAGAAATCACTTCCCTGAGAATAAGGTTGATTTGCAACACATTAAATTCTAACACTGCAAATTTGCTACAGGTATGGGATCATTCTTCACATATTTTATACTATCTTTTATCCATAGTCTGAATGTTCTGCCAAGCATTTATTCAGTATCATTAAATTGATAAATGGTCTTCAAGATATTTCCCACAATCATTCCGTAAACTCTGCTGAAATAGCCTTTCCCAGAATGGATAGCAATGAAAGGGGTTGGGATGCCAGTCAAATTTTAAGATTTAATCAAAAGAGAGTTACATCCATTTAAGGCTATAACTTCTATTTGCCAAAGACAATTTATTTTTACCTATTCCTTTGGATTTCTTAGTTGTTTTGCTGAAAATGAATATATTAAAGCTGTACAACCATAATAAACTCAGGTGGGGATGTAGTGGAAGCATGCTTTAAATTTAATAATTGACTGCTCTTCATGGAGTTACCATGACAAACTACAGAGGTTACAAAGCTGTGGTTTTTTTTTCTGTTGTGTTTCACTGTGTTTTCTCCAGTGCAGTTTGATTTTTATCACTAGGGTGTTGACATCATTTCCTTTCTAAGTGGCCATTGTTTAACACTGGTGGAGAAGGACAGGAAAGGGGCAATATATTTATTTATATAAAAAGCTCTAGTCAGGAAAATGTTTTCTTGGGTACTTTATTTCCTCATTGTCAAAAGTGAGGTTCTTATAAAGAGATAATGACAGTATTTTACATCTAACACAAAAGCAGGGTAGTTTGTTTTTGTTCATGAAGATTTACTTACCTCTGCATCACTTTTGATAGACAATCTTTCTTTTGGATATTACTTTTTATCCTCTCATAAATTCCAGAAAGATATTTTGACATGAGGATCCCCTGAAATTAAAAAAAAGAAAAGAAAAGAAAACCAAAAATCAAAGACATTAAGGTTTAGTGAAGATTGAGTTGTCTTCTATAATTCAACAGTCTCTTCTTAGTGCAAATCCAGCTAAAATGGAAAGGATTAAACTCTGAGTTGATCAAAAGATTGGAGGAGGGTTGGGGTTTCAGTTCAGCTTAGAGGCTGAATTAGAAAACAGTGAGAAGGAATAGTAATGAGAAAGTATGTTATTCCCTGAAGTATGCTTTAATCCCTTTTTCTTCTTCTTGCTATGGT